>NC_033645.1:1146951-1448488 GCF_001540865.1 Ananas comosus
AATTTAAAATTTAAATTTTAAACTTTAATTTTGAGATTATAAATTATAAATTTTAAAAATTTAAATTTTTAATTTTTAAAATTTTAAAATAAGAATAGTGGTGGGAACAATTAATAAAAATAATTTATTATAATAAATTTATAAATTTTTTAAAAATTCTACTTAAACATAAATTTAATAAAAAGAATTTATTATAATATTTAAATATAAATAATATGTATTAATATAGTACAATTAATAATTTAATAATAAAAATAATGTATTAGAATATATAACATATTATATTTATATAATTTAGTTTTAATTTAATTTATAATTTTAATTAAGTTTGAAATTAAGCATTGGAATAGTACTATTCCACCAAAATGGTAGAATAGCAAATCTCTTACTATTTCGGAATAACCGGAAATAGAAAATTTTGACCGGAATAAAATATTCTGGCCAAATTTTACCCCGACAGAATAATGGGAATAACTTTTGTTATTCCGCTTTTCTCTCGAACCAAACGTGACGAGTATACATTTTTTATGTTTAAATATTTCAGGTCCGTATAAAATTTTTCTAAAATAGAAAGAAATAGTTCCGGCTTCTTACCTCGGTTTCGTACCCATGCTGTACAGTGAGGTGCCACTCCCCTCTGCTTTTGCCGCCGCCGCCAAAAGCCTCGCCGTTGCCGGCCCACATCTCCCAAGCGGCGATCTCGGCCTCGCCGGCGCCGACGTAGTCGATGCCCAGCACCCGGTGGTCGAACTTGACGCGGCGGAGGAGGCCGAACTCGGCGGCGTAGGCGCGGAGATAGTCCATGACCTGCAGGTGGTCCGGGAACACCTCGGCCACGCTGGGCGGCCAGGGGAAGTCGGAGAACTGGAACGCCGTGCGCGGCGACTGCAGGCGCGTCGAGTCCAGCGTGCGCGCCCACACGCCGCCGACGCCGCGCTCCGACTCGAACACCGTGGGATCGAACCCGCGGTCGACCGCCTGCTTGCACGCCGCCAGCCCGCTGATGCCGGCGCCCACGATCGCCACCCGCTTCCCCTCCATGTCAGTCTGGCCGAGGACAGGAGATCGATCGCAGCAGCAGCAGCAGCAGCAGGGAAGGCAGTCGAAGCTGGTGGAAGGAGCAGTGGTCCCGCTGTCACTTATAAAGACAAATGCAACCGCAAAATTGGAAAATAATAATAATAATAATAATAATACAGTGAGAACCTCCTTCTTCTAACGTGCGACTGTCTTAATCTATCGTGACGCAGCTTTTATTTTTATCGGTTCACCGACCGTCCCATCGCAAGTCATAAAAAAAACTTAACAATTAAAATTTAATTATTTTATTTTAAAATTAAATTTATTTTTTAAAAAAATAAATAAAGCGAGTAATATATTAATTTTTTTTTTAAAAAAAAAATTTATTGATCACAAAACAGATGACACATTGATCAGTTGATAAAAGAAAATAATTAAATTTTAATTATTTTATTTTAAAATTAAATTTATTTTTTAAAAAAATAAATAAAGCGAGTAATATATTAATTTTTTTTTTAAAAAAAAAATTTATTGATCACAAAACAGATGACACATTGATCAGTTGATAAAAGAAAATGTTGTGGGAGGTTTATCTCTAACATAATATTGTCCTATCAACCGTAATGGATGACATTTTAACCGGTTCTATAAAAGTTGAAGAATACCATTTTCACCAAAATTTTCTTCATAAGTTACTACACCGATAGTACATGTAATGGATGCCATTTTGACCAGTCTCAGATCGGGACCATCTCTCCCTTAAATTTTCTTTGCAGGGACTGATTAATTTGTTACTTTGTCGCTGCAGGTTGTGTTTGGGAGAAAATAAAAATATGTTTCCAGTTGAGAACCGCAAATTTAACAAGTTCTTTAAAAGAGGCGTCGCCTGAAGAGATTAGAAGAATTTTTTTATAAAAAGATTCAAAATACACCACACAGCGACGTCCACATGACATTGTTAAAGTAATTAATTTATAAACTTCGCAATCACATGGAAAATATAGAAGAGAATAGAAAATCTATATTTACCGAAGTCGTGGTCCTCGAGAGGCTTATTTTAAGAGAAATTATTGCAGGTGTATAATTAGTGCATCTTATCCACCGCACAACTGGTATTCTATAATACGTTCTCTAAAATATGTTAAGCGACATAAATGTATAAATGTTGAAAATCTGCTTAGTAATAAGTTATTAAATCTGGTGATTTCTTTAAATATAAACTCTTTTGTTGTTTGCTGATTTAATAACTACAGTGGATTCCAGCTCAGCTGGAGTATCACATTGTCATATTACTATTCCTATAACTTTTAACCCGGCTTAACAAAACATTATTTTTTTATCATCATTTTATAACTCTATGTGAAATATTTTAATCCTAAGAAGCTAAAATTATAACTCTTGAAAAGAAGATTATATACTTCTACAGTTATTTGTCGATCGTAGGTTTAGTTTCTCTTAATATATATCTTATATATTTTTTGTCTTTTGGTCTTTTGATACGCGCAAATGCAATGAAATTGACAAGATTGCAATTGGATGTGAATTGTCCATATCTTTGTTACGAGATATATATTGTAAACGTCTCATTGCGATGCCAATAATTGTGAGTGATCTATCTTAGGTTTAGTACCACCTACTCAGAGAGACTCCATTAAAAGATTCCTCTATATTGTAATATGTACAGCTCTGTGGGTTAAGACATTCAGGTTTGGGCAGTAACATTGTCGGCACAAAAGAAGATGCATCTGGGCCGTCCGACGGCAATGCATCAGCCGTTTATCAAAGCTGCATTGAGATTTCTGGGCGCTTGTTGCAGTACTTTAGGGTATGTTTGTTTCAACGTAAGTAGATTTGAGGTGAAAGTGAACTTTGGGTTGAAGTGGAGTTGGGGTGAAAATTAGTTCACTTATACTGTTTGTTTCTAACTGTGGAAGTGCAGTTCTGCGAGTTCTGTTGTTTGTTTGATAAGAAGTAGATGACGTAAAAAGTGTAGCTCTTCACCCCCGGTATACTTATCTCCGATGTAATATTATTGTCTAAGAATAATAAATTATAATAAATAAAAATTAATATAATTATATATGTATATAATTATATATATGTATAATTATAAAATAAAATTTTAAAAAATTATATTATTTGTTTGCATATAAATTATAATAATGCAACAAATAAAATTCTAAAGTTTAAAAATTATTAACATTTAAACAAATTCAATTTTCATCATTTTCTGAATATACATATTAAACAAAAAATATATTAAAATTTACCTAATCAAATTTGATCATATTTTAAACATACAATCAAAATAAAAAATTTAATTACTTCCACAATTGAATATATTTGGATGAAAAGGTAGAGAAGAGATAACCCTAACACATTAATCCCACTCTTGCCTTTTTTCACTTCACCGGAATTGACTTCGCTCCGTGGGAAGGCGAAGCCAATTTTATTATTTTGAGTGAACTGGACTTTCGAGCGTAATAAAATTATGGTGAACCAAACAACAGAAGTGAGCAGTTTTCACCGAAAATTACTTTCCCCTTCCCAGTTCCACCCCACTTTCGTGCAAACAAATAGTGGGAGTAACTATTTGTTTGCGTACTGATTAATGTGGCACATCTTATTAGTCTTATTAGTCATTCACTAATCACTACATCTTATTTTTCAAACTTGGCGGTCTACATACGCAGTGTTGCGGCATTAAAATACCTAAATTCAGTTATTAGTTATAAAGTAAACTTCAAATACTATCCGTGTTTTCGTACTTTCTTATGTTAATATTCTGTAATTTAAAAAGTATCAATTAATATTCTATAGTTTTTTTCTTTTCTTTTCGTCAGTTCCTTCGATAATATTTCGTTAAATCATATACAAAAAACTCTATATGCTTCATCTAGATTTATTAAATATTCACTTTAGTACTTTTTAGTTTTAACTTTATCACTGATTTAACAAAAAAAAAAATAGTTGAAGGAATAATAAAAAAAAAATAAAATCACGGAATACTAAATCGATAGACTTTAAACCACAGAATAACAAAGTGAAAAAACGCAAAACTACAAAAACGGTATTTGAAGTTTTCCCTTAGTTATAATATGCCATGACAAATAAACCTCTCATTCTCTCTCCTCACATTATCTAATGTCCGGCTATTGGGAGTGTCACTTGCTCTCCTAATTTTAGGGTAACAAACTCTCTCCCACATTATTTAATGTCCCACTATTGAGAGTGTCACATATTCTTTCAGTTTTAAGATCTAAGATCTTCATCAGCCCAATAACACACATAATTCAAAATTACTAAGTGATGTGAAAGACACCTCACATGCTAGATGGTGAATCGGTTCTATAACCAATTGTAACAATGCAAACTACTAGCATTAATAACTTATTGCACTCAAACCATCAATCCAAAATACCTTAAGCTCAGTAGTTAGTTATAATATGTCTGCTACATATGAACTCTTACTGTCCCACTTATCCAATGTGGGGTTATTAAAGGTGTCACAGTAGAATAGCATGCACTAATAATTTGGAGAGAGAAGATAACTACAGGTAATGACATGTGAGCTTGTCTCTCTTCCAAGAGAAATTTAGAAAAGACAAAGCCCCACATCTTCGATTTCGGAGCACCGAAAAGGATTTTTGATCTGATCTCAGATAAATCGAACACTGAATAAGATTTTTGATCTGATCTCAGATACATCTATGTGAGTGTCCCAGTTCTCAAGTTCGTAGATGGCTCCGACACTTTGCAAATGTTGGAGTGAATAGCATTACTCTTTGAACAATGATATTTTGAAATTTCACGTTGTGTAAGAATTTTCTGTATATTTGAATAATCTCGCCGTCCATCAAAAGACAAAATCAATCTCTAAGCAACAGATCTCTTTACTTTTCAAGTTCATCAAAGGCTTGATCATATCTCTATAAAGTTTGCACCAAGTCCTTGGTCTCTAACATCATCCATTTCCTAAAACCCCTTCCCTCTATTTATTAAATACTTTCTAAATAATCACCATAGCAATAAGGAAAAAAAACAAGCAACAACCACAAATTAAAAGCAACAATCACACAAAAGGAAATTATCAGATGCCTCCTATAGCATGTACAATCTTTTGCTAAGCAATCCCTTTATTAAGAGTTAAAAGAAGGCGATTCACTGAGAGAAAAGGCAAGCATCCTTTAGCATTTTCAGATCAAATCAAGGGTAAAAAATTTGCATGTTCAAGATCTTCACCGGGCACAAAGTAAATTGCAATGATGAGCTGGGAGAAATTGCTTTCCCCCAGAATTCCAATGTTTCATAACACAATTTTATGTTATAGAAATATCAGACAACTATATGATACGAAAGATGTATAGGAATATTAGTGATAGAGGACACAGAGTCACACTGCAAATGCATCAGAAATGAACATGATAACTACATTACGGTTTAAGAAAACAGTTTATATACAAAAAATGTTAATGATACTTAGCAAGAGAGAATATAATATTGACCAGAGATAATGAAGACAAACGAAAATTTTGCCGTTACATTATGTGACTACATAGGGAGGGTAAATCAACCAAAGACCTAGGGAGATAGATACGTTAGCAAAACCATTGGCTAGAAGATTTATTAGCAGCAGCACGTATAAAAACATTTTCGGGAACAGTTGTCATCTTGTACATGTGATTTTTTTTTGTTTTAAGCTAATAAGCTACAATTTACACCATCTAAATGGAAAAATTTACATATATACAGCGCCGAACATTCAATCCTTCAGAAGAAAAGCAGAAAACTAAAATCAATACATATTCCAATCAACTTATCATATGTGAAAAAAAGGGTGAAAAATAATAAAACAAATCATATTTATCCTGTTTTGCTGAACAACTTAAAGATATAATCCATAAATCTCCATATTCCGACTTCTAAATCTTGAATCTAGTATTGTTAGTGGTTCTCCTCTAAGCACCCAACTAATAGAATACATGCATACTACTTTGCGTAGGTCTTTAATCTAATTGAAGAATGAAGATGATCAATAAATACATTGTGCATTAAACTCTCAAATGGAGCTTTCACCAAAATTTGCAGAGCTTAACAATAATAACATAGAACCAATGAGGGTTCAGTTTGGTTGCTGCAAACTTTAAGTAAAATGCTTCTGATCAACTGATATCAGCCAAAAGTTCACGAACAGAAGCAGAATGCTCCACTGTGCCATTATTATAGCTAGTGAGGCACTAATGTTCGTCAGAGGGAGTTCCAATTAACTGCCTAGAAATTTATATCCAACAGATTCTTATCTATTACACACACTTCTCCATCCCTCCCTCATCTTTTTTGATCTCCTCTCCTGTGCTAACTAAATATCAGTGCTAGTTAGTTTTGGACTTCTGCAAAAAGTAAACTTCTGATATAAGCAATATATGGCAGCACAGTGAACCACACAATATACATGGTTAAAAATATGCCGACATGTGGTATTGTCGATTAAATGCACTATTGTTGCCTACATCACTGAAAGAAATTAATGTTAAGTTCAGAAACCACGTCATAAACATATGCAAGTGACAAGCACACAATGTGGCCAGTGGCCAAAAGAGAATCTCATATGCTAGTACAGAAGTATAGCCCGCTAACTGCAAAAAAGAATAATTTGGCCGATAATGAAAATCAGCAAGACCTTCTAAGAGGCCTAGTGTTAGTACAAACAACAGTCATTATTTCAAGGTTCAAAGAATTAACATGCTGCTGACCGTATGTGAAGATAGGACTCAATCTAAAGTTCTGTTCTTTAAGATAACTCGTCTACTGTCCTAAATGTGTTTGCAATTGCTCAAGAACAAAATAAGACGTAAGCAGCCCTAGACTTCAAAACAGAGGCTGTTAACAAAAATCAACAAAGCGTAGCCAAGAGCATTTTAAATACAAAAAAAGGAATATAAGGGACCAACATACATGGCTGCAGTAAATTTGAAATACAAAGTCAAAGAAAGTGCTGACCAGAATGTCTCTTCCAATGTTTGCCACAATCTGAGTTTGGATAAAAAATTTGTCTCCATCAGTTTCGCCACTCTATATGGATTCTCTGTCACTCCTTTTACTACGAAAAATAATATCCAAAACTAAGTGCTATTTACTGGGATTGAGTGAGTCCACCACCTCCCAATCCCATCTTCTGCCCCAATTCTGTAAGCTGCTGAACAAACTCCACCCCATTGAGAATCTCTGTCGCTCCGTAAATCACATGCTTGGCCGGTTGGGAACGCTGGCCTAGCTCGACCAAGCTCCTGTACTCAACGTAATTTCCACCACCTATCATGAAGACAATAGCCTCTCTGAACGGCCCTTTGAATTGTGCACCAGATCCCGTTCTTGGAGCCCGTGGATCGAAAAATAGGTAAGAATCCACCTCCGGATTTGGTTTTCCTTCCATCAAGGCTTCAACCGTCCTTGTTAGTGCTAGTTGTCTCCCTGCTGATAAGAGATTCTTCACACCTGCGGTCACGGCACTAATGGATTGCCCATAGAGCTTCTCAGCCCAATCCACAATATTTCCCCTGCTAGCCGAGGCCGAAGAAGCAGCAAATGATGTATTCAAAGACTTGATCCTCTTGACATACTGAAATGCATACATATCAACTTCGGATTCCCTCAACGCCGTTTCTATCTGTTCCAATTCGGCAGGTGGTGGTGTCTCGAAAGAAAGAAGGTAAGTAATCGCAAGCCGCAGCTTATCCTCCTTCGTGCCTTTCCCTCTCAGAAGACCCAACAACATGCTGCGATCCACGCTGCCTTTCACCAGCATGTCATTCTCGCAATCGCAGTAGCCATCCAGAGACCTCTCCTTGATGTGGCCCAAAAGCACAGTTGCGATGTTGGTATGCTTGTCGATCATCTTCTTCCGCTCCGTGAGCTCAGGGAGCGAGTTCACCGCATTCATCAGATGCTTCGTGTTCCCGATCAGATCCGTACCGTCGAATTCAACACCATCTTTCCCGCCAGTGCGCTGATTCACCTCATCCACATCCTGCTTGTACTTGCTCAGCTGGGTCTCAATCTCCTCGGCAACCTTAGGGAACGGAGACCAGCTGTTTGCGGCCCAGAACGGATCGGAGTCATCCAATTCGTATGATTTGACGGCGGTCTTCTCCCCCGGCAAGGTCACCCGGTTCAGCTTCAAATCGAGCACGTCGTGGACCAGCGGGCGGTAGCTCCAGTCGTGCTGGATCCCGACCGCAAGCTCGAAATTCCGATCGAATATGCAGAGCACTGGGCGCTGGAACGAGGCGGCCATGCCGCCCCCCTCCGAGAAGAGATTGGGCTTCGCGAGCAAGTGGTCGCGGAGGCGGGCGTCGAGGGCCGACAGAACAAGCCGCCCACGATCCTCTCGACGATCTCCTCGATCTCGCGGTCCCCCGCGGCGGGGTCGTTGATGTGGACGTAGGTCCGGGGCTGGGCGAGCGAGAAGAGCGCGTCCTCGAGGGAGACGAACTCGAGGTACTGATCGAAGACCCTCGACACGCGATCGGCGGCGCCGGACTCGACGAGGCGCGAGGCGAGGCGGTCGAGGAGGGGGCGGGGGAGCGAGGAGGAAAAGTTGAGGTGGAGGGAGTCGTAGAGGGCGCGGGAGGCGTCGGCGGCGATGCGGTCGACGTTCTCCGGGGTGGGGCGCACGAAGTAGAGGGCGGGGACGTCGGGGACGCGCTGGCGCTCCTTGTCGATGCCGAAGAAGAGGGTGACGCCGTGGGATCGGAGGTCGTTGACGCGGATCAGCGGGGAGAGGATCGATCGGCAGAATCCGTCCATGATCAGGATCTTGTACACCTCCTCGCCCTCCGCCGTGGTAGGCGCCGCCGCCGACGACGACGACGAGATCCCGCCGCCGGGGCTCGGCGACTGGTTCAAATTAAGCATCCGCACGATAAGACCTGGTACAAGAAGAAGAAGAAGAAGAAGAAGAAGAAGAAGAAGAAGAGGTGAGACGAATCCGGGGAATGGGGAGAGGGGACGACGCGGAGGAGATCGGGGACTACTTACTCGTTTGCTTTTGACGAAGATTGAGCGCCATGGATGGGGATTCGATTCTTTCGATCTAGGGTTAGGGTTTTGGAGGAGGGGGGAGAGAGGGTTTCGTAGATCTGGATCTCTGAGGAGGAGGAACGCGGGGGAACTGGTAAGGAGGAGATGGGATGGAACGAAGAAAGCAGTGTAGCGGTGTAACGGTTACATGTTACCGATAACGAGAGTGACGTGTCGGTGACGGGAGAAGACGGCAACGGAGGTTGTTTCGCCGCCGACTTCAAAATCAGTGCGCAGCTGCTCCTATTTCGCCACCGACTTTATATAGGCACCTACTTTCCATATTAGTCCCTCGAGTATCCAAATAATGACACTTGGTCCCTCTACTGTTTATCTTTGACACTTTACTTCTTTTATATATATATATATATATATATATATATATATATATATATATATATATAGGCTGGGGCTGCTATACTCATATGAGTATAGAGCCTTTGTGCTCATAAGTTTTAACCGTTCAGATGAAAAAATGTTACAATTAGGATGAAAGTGTTACGGTTAGTGATAGTGGGCCTCCTAGGGGTTGAGTGGGGGTTGGTTGAATAGTATAATCTAACGGGTGAAAATGATTAAAAGTGATCTAACGGTTAAAAATTATGAGTACAAGAGGCTCTATACTCATAAAAGTATAGTAGCCGAACTTCTTCTCTCTCTCTATATATAGTATATATATATATATAGTGTAGAGTTACTATACTATTGAAGTATAAAGGATTGACGTTTCGATTTATTGACCCTTGATCAAGAATTGTACAATGAGATGATTGCGGTCCCCCTGTGTTGGTAGTATCCTAGGATTGAGTGATGCTTACAGAGATAATAATATTATCCAACATATAAAAATCATTGAAAGAGGCTGATCTAAAAACTAAAAGTCAAAAAAACACCAGGTCCTCTATACTTCCCATAGTATAATATAACTCTACTATATTATATATATATATATATATATATATATATATATATATATATATATATATATAGTATTCTTTTTACATTAACAAGAAGTATCAAAGTAAACTAAGATTTTATTTGAATGCATGAATATTTGGTTAGATGTATTTTTTAAACCTATTTAAAAAGTTTATAATACTTAATAGATGAGAAGTATGAACAAAATTTTAAAATAAAATAAATTTGTAGCTAAAATAAGATAAATTACTATAGGTGGAATATGCAGAGTCTGATCAAATGATGATTATTAAAATCTTTTAAATAGGAAGAATCAGACTTCTCATTTTTAATCACACAAAAATCTTCATACAGATGACTTACTCTATCATTGGATAATTTATTCTATCATCCAATCAAAGTTCTAAATAGATGAGTCATTTTACATATAAAAAATTATATATCAAAATTTACCCTCTTTGATAAATAGGAGCTTACATAATAATAGATAAAAATTTTAAAACCCATATTTAAAATTTAAGACAGATTATAGGAATAGTAGAGTGACGTACTGTCCATATATTTCAAATAATTTTTTTAAAAAATATATAATTGGTCAAATAATTCTATCAAAATTTTATTCGGTTAAATAAGTCTATTTAGCCGGGATGAAAAAATAATTAAAAAATAATATATTGTTCACCGTTTTTAAATATGGTGAATTATTTATTATTTTTTTCTTAAGAGAGCAAACAATAAACTGTTCACAATTTCTTTCAATTTTCTATATAAAATTCTCCCAATTATATAAAATATTTTAATAAATCAAATACAATTTTAACCAACGAAAAATAATCCTAACTATCTATTCATATAATCCTAACAATTATAACAATCAAAATGAAATTTCAATAATACACATACAATCCTAACAACCTCAAAAAAATTTTCAAAATCTATAAAAAAAATGTATGAACAACAATAAGAATATAAAAAAAAGAAATAATCCACTCATACAATCCTAACAATCAAATCGAAATTTCAATAAACCACGTAACAATACGAACAATCTTACGAAAATCCTGAAAGGGTGAACGCATGAGTTGGCAAGAAGAATGTTAATTTGTCAAATAAAATTTTTTAAAGGGAAAACTTTAAAAACCCCCTTGTGGTTTCGCACAATCCTGTGGTTTAAAGTGTATCAATTTGCCCCCCTATGATTTTATTTTTATCTTTTCTATAGCTTTTTTTCTTAATATTTTGTTAAATTATATACAAAAAACCTTCAGATACCCATCTAGATTTACCGAATATTTACTTTAGTACTCTTTAATTTTAATTTTGTCACTGATTTAAGAAAAAAAAACAATAAAATTGATAAAAAAAAGAGAAAAACGAAACCACAGGGGGATAAATTGATACATTTTAAACTACAGGGTACTAAAGTGAGAAAGTGCGAAACCACAGGGGATTTTTGAAGTTATCCCTTTTTTAAATGATAACTTGGCAAATTAAAAATTTGTTAAAAAATTATTTTTCTTAAAAAAAATCCCTTATATTACTCAACTAAGGCTGCCACATGAATACCACAAACTGAACAAGTTCCCATTTTTGGTCTCTCTCCCTCCCCTGTGGGAGAAATAGAACTGTGGAGATGGGGGAGAAACCACCCATTTTTCGCAACAGCTATTGGATTCTAAGGCATGGAAAGAGCATCCCCAACGAGCGAGGCCTCATTGTCTCTTCCTTGGTGAGCGATTCTCTATATTTCTCTCTCTCTCTCTCTCTCTCTCTCTCTCTCTCTCTCTCTCTTTGAGGAATCAAATTATTTGTTTGGGCTTCTTAATTTGATGTATTTTACGAGATTTATGTCAAAAGGAGGAGTTAATTAAGATATGGGCTATAGTGTAAGGGACTTATTGTAAGTTAGAGATTGGCCTCAAAACCTATTGCCATTGCTAGTTTCTACCAAAATCACCTTCATTAATGAAATATTATTTACCTGATTTAAGGTGAATTTCTATTTTATTTTGGAATGCTTCATCAATTTATTAGCTTGATGAGTTACTTATACAAGCAATGCATCAATAACCCGAATCTTCATGATATAAGCCCTTGCCCATGCATTGTGTTCAAAAATTTGCATCAGCATGAACTTATATATGTTGCAGTCACCATGTGTCTTTGGTTAAATTTATCCTTTTATAGGAAAATGGAACCCGCGCTGAATTTGGATTGGCTTCTCAAGGTGTTGAGCAAGCGCGATTAGCTGCGGAATTACTTCAGAAGGTAACGATTCGTATAAAAAGTTGTCCATTTTTATCTTTTACGAAATATGAATTGTATTTTAGTCATTTACTGTTATATAATGTAATCGTAATGCTGTTGAAGCTGTTTTATATGATGGATACACGCGGTGCGTGCTATTTTCTTTATTTTGATACGTAGCACTCCGTGGTGGGTCCTTTCATATGATCGCGAAAGAATGAAAAACTAAATCCATCCTTAAACTAATGATGACAAAATTGAAATATAGACATGCAAATGTTCAAGACCACAAAACATATTTGTAACTGATCTTTTCTAAATCTTGACAAATTTATTTGAGAAACCATATAGATGTTTAGGGCTTGTTTGGCCAGGCTGAAACTTCTGTAAATGTGCCGATTGCTTTCTAAGAAGTGCCGATAGCTTTTCAAAGAAGTGCCGATAGCTTTCTAATTCAATTTCCCTAACACCTGCTGGTTGCAGTTAGAAGCAAAAGAATCAAATTGGAGCTTTTTGCTTTTGGGGCTTATATGCTCATTTCGGCTCTTTGCTTTTGCTAAAAACTTCTTACTTTGTTTCTGGGGCTCATATGCTTCTGTAGATCAGATGTATAAGTAATTGTCTACACACACGTGAGTCAAATGTGATTCTTGTTACCTTGATATTTAGTTATTTACCAGCATGCTCTGCAGTTAAGTCGATCATTTTATGCAGGAGCTCAAGGAAAAGAATATTCCACTAGATAATGTCCGAATTTGTTATTCACCATTTGCAAGAACTATTGATACAGCTAAAGAAGTTGCCAGTGTTTTGGATATCTCATTTGAAAGTCCTAAGTGCAAAGTAAGTAACTTCTATCCACAATCCTAATTTGCATTTAGGGTGAAAGATTCCTCTTCCTTCTTTATGTTGCTTGAAATGAAAATCGGCTGTATTTTCAGGAAACATTTTCTATGTCCCTTGTAGAATGAGTTCATGATGCTAATATGCTTAGTTCACTTAATGTTGGCTAATATATTTATGTGGACAGATGCATACAGGGGTTATAAATGTTTTTATGTGGACAAATGAATAAGTCCAATACAATTTTCTTATTTTCTGTTTACCAAATTATGTGTGCACAGAATATAGTATTAGAAATTGCGCGACAGCCCTTCTGACTGTCGAAAATGAAGTTATGCCTCAATGGCATGAACTAACAACATTATTTCCTCGGTTTAATAAGCTCTTACTCTGGTGAAGAGGTTGAATTTAAATCCTCTTCGCATACACACAAAATTTAAGCAGTGTCACTGTAAAGAATGTTGATACTGAACAGCACATTACTATGACTTCTAATGTAAATCCTTGAAATTTTGTAACAGAGAAATAGTGACTAATATGATAAGCACTTTTCCTCGTTTAGTGATTAATATTTTTATTTCCCGACATTAATTTAATTTTTGATTCTAATAAAGGGACCTATACTTCTTGCTTGCAAAATCTGATTTGTCTTGTTGCGGATATTTTGTCGTGTAGGCAATGACAGAACTCCGTGAACGATATTTTGGACCATCATTTGAGCTACTTTCCCATGATAAGGTAAGCTGACGACATTCCACGGAAGAATACCTCACAAGCAATAATTTATACTCTGCTTCCTGAATCGTATTGGGACTTTCATGTACAGTCTTTTGCATTTTTCGATATCTGACTTAGGCATTAATTGTCAGTATACGGAAATTTGGGCACTTGATGAAAAAGATCCTTTCATGCCCCCTGATGGTGGTGAAAGTGTCGCAGATGTTGCTTCTCGACTTTCAACTGCTCTGGCTTCTATTGAGGCAATGTTTCAAGGGTATCAATGTTTAAATTTCAGTCTTTTCATGATGATCACACTAGACCTGTTGTTTATATTCTTACCAGGGAGATGAAATTCTTGGATCCATGTTTATCTTAGCAAAGGCTGCATATATATGTATATATATATTTGTGAAGATTATTTTCTCCAAATTGACCGAAACATTTATTTTCTTGCACATTAAATAACTGTGCAACTTAGGTCTCGTTTGGCATTATTGCCGTTTCTTTGGTCCTAATGTAGCCATAAATTTGCATAATTGATCTTATATTTACCACTGTCACATTTTCCATCCACAGAACTACTGTTCTCATAGTAAGCCATGGTGATCCTCTTCAAATTTTGCAAGCAGTGCTCTGCGCCACGAAGGAGGACGTATCGTCTGGCCAGGAGGACATTGTCTCTAGAACTAAACAAGTTATGGTGCATTCCGTCTTATCACAACACCGAAGGTTTGCTCTGCTCACCGGAGAGCTGCGCCAAGTCATATGA
Source organism: Ananas comosus (assembly GCF_001540865.1). NCBI lineage: Eukaryota > Viridiplantae > Streptophyta > Magnoliopsida > Poales > Bromeliaceae > Ananas > Ananas comosus. The sequence continues at coordinate 1,161,548 of NC_033645.1, forward strand.
CACATGGTTCTCTACATCTCTTTGTTAGTTATTATTTGATTGATATCCATAAAATCACTTGCTTTATTGAAGCTTAACACTAGGTCAAAATTATTGTAACATTTGAAGTTATTAGTAGTGTATTATTTGATGAAAATGTTTATTCTCCTCATCTGTTACTTGTGAGAATCACTAGGTTTCTTTTTCCTTTTCTTTGTCTCCTATTGAATTATTGTACTTAACATGTCCTGCTCCTCTAAGTGGAATAAAAAAGTGAAAGGTTCGGTTACTCTAAGGCGTGTAGATCCAATGAAATTTTCTGAATCCATTTTCACTCAATCACAAACCTTTCGGCTGAGATTCGATAATTCCCTGTAGGCAGTATTGTTTCATCCCAACCAGATATAATAATCCCAAACTGTTACCACTTCCCACTGTTGTTTTAAGCATGCAAGGAGGTCCTTTAGAAATCAACATGATAATCAAATAACACGACTAACACGATTGTCGAACACAACTTGTAAATCTACCACAATCTTGCTACATCCACAGTAAAGTGGTGAAACCTGCATATTTCAGTAAAGTAGAACAGACATATATACACAGCTAACAACACCTGCAGCAACCACTGCAGAGATGTGTGAGGCATAAGACCACACTTATTCTTGCCTGAAAATATACGCAATCTAAGCTATTCCTATACAAGCATTGCCTAATCAAAAGCTCAGCAAATGCATCTGCATGACTGTTTTCGTCGCAAAAATTGGTCATCATCTGCTGAATCTCCTGTCCCTTCTAATTCATCCTCATCGCTGATCCCCATCGGAACTATAACCCCAACTGCCTGAATAGCAGCCTCCTCTATCTCCACCTGGGTCGCAGCAGCCGCCTCCTTTTCCTCGGTCATCTCTTCATTGAGGGTTTCGGCCTCTTCCTCGACCCTGTAATACACCTAAAACCACAAAATGGATAACTGTTTAGGGATCATTCTGCGATTTGAATAGTTGATCAACAAAAACCATGAAAACAAATAAATAAATAAAAATCAGTAGTACCACGCAAGTGCGTGCAGGGGATAGAACTTTGAATGAGTTAGGGCGGTTATTGAAATTCGATTCCGGTACTCCCGGAATGCCCTCAGGGGTTGTGAAATGGTCTGCATCGTGACCGACCTGCAACACGGATACAAAGCTTAGCTGGGAACGAGAGTCAGAATAAATGCAAGAGATATCAACAAAATTTATCAGTTACTAATTTTCCTTAGTATATCATCAAATGATATGAAGGATAAGCTTCTAGCCCGAAATTACAGTATTGTTTTGGAATTTTTGAAAAGAAAAGGAAAATAATAACTCTCGTATGAGAAAGTTTACAGCATTTAAGTGTAAAACGAGGAAAAATAATATTGTCGAGCTACTATATTTGATTCTGTATTTCACAGAACAACCAAATAGGATGAATCATCATTCAACTAAATTTTCACATTATTCCTTTTTTGGGGGGGCTAAATTGCGAAGAACTAGAGTCAGTTCTCATCATAATGTCCTATCATGACAATAGTGGGTAATCTTATCTGAGATAAAAGATGGAACACGAAAAATAAAACATGGTGAGAATAAAATGGCAATTTACTCTTCCATGTCCACCAAAATCCAAAGCATCACTATCCAGTGCAACTCGATATTTTCCAGGTAAGTCGCAACCAACTTTATACCTGTATTATATACGAACATCAAGTTAATCTGACAACACGCATTAAAACCGTGAGGAACAGCTCAAATATAATGATAGTTACCCCTCATAGGTGTTTTCAGGATGGAAATTGAACACGAAAACCAAGTCTCCACGTTCGAAGACAATTACCTACAAAGAAATGTGGATCGACAGTACAACATCCATTATCGGTCACGAAAAGATAATAGACTCATTATATCTAGTACCTCACAAATCCTGCAGCATATTGTAGATCAACAGAAAAAAAGAAAAAAAGAAAGACACCACATGTAAGTGCAACTTTGTAGCGTACAATGTGAAAAGAGAAAAGAGAGCTTGTATTTCTGAATCCCTTATTGTTGCCGGTGATTCTTCTTGACATAGCAGTGATTTAGTTCCTTTGTGACTTTTTTTAAATTCCTTTTTGTTTTCCTTTCTTTCTTGGTGAAGGTCGTAGAATATTATATATAACTAACAAGATCGGGATTCAGTATCTGATCTGGGAGACAGATCAGTATTTTTTTATTTTATATTTTTAGATTTTGCTGATTGCGTTAGCTGGGAGCAGTAAGGTTTCTTGAACAGCTTTACTCAATATTGTTTATCGGACCAAACAAGTAAGCACTTACAAGCATATGCTTAAAAGCAGTAGATCAAAAACCTTCAACCTCTAAACATTAATGCTACTGTGAGACTGCACAGATCCAAAGGTGTAGACTCTGAATAAAGCACACAAAGAGCTGTGCTAAAACAAATGGAAAAAAAATAACATCAGAAAGCACGATATATTAATACAAAACTGCATCTTTTGTACCTTGTCCTCTTCATTAGTGCTGCTCACAATCTGCTTTGTTGATGCAAGGAACGAGAATTTATCATCGAGCAAATTCATTGCTCTATCAAATGCATTCATATACTGGTTCCAGTTTAAACCAAACAAAAAAGGAGAAAAAAAAAAGATCTTTGTCAGAAGATGCAATATCTTTAAATCAGATAAATCTCCAATGAAAAGGAAAATAGGGGAATAGACCCATAAGTAAATCCATTCTACTTAATCTTGTAATATGGATAACAGGGTCATCAAATACTAATACACTGTCAGCAAGAAATGAAATATATGAAAAATTAAGAGCTATAGAATTAATACAAAAAGAGTTGAAGGGCTTAAAGCACGAGATGAGAACTGAATATTGTAACAAATGCAGCAGCTAATGAAAGAGACGGCGTACAAGAATTTACATATAACAAACTCCTAATTTACGATGCAAATATCCAATATGTTATTCAATATATACCTAACAAAGAATAAAGGGGACGGTGAAGAAATATATAGACCTTGTATCTGAGGTGATCAGTGTCGACAAGGTTCCACTGCCGTCTACATTTATCATAACTCCAATCATTGCCTTCTCTTGGAAAGTCGATCCACTCAGGATGACCAAACTATAATAAGAATGTGTTAGAAATTGGAAAGGAAAGAAAATGGCTAACAAGCAAGGAAAGAAATTAAAATTCTGAAATTTTAACATTTGAATGGTATATTACAATCTGGTCGTATGAAACATTATTGGAGAGAAAGAGCCCAGAACGGACCCAAAAAAAGAAAAAGAGGAGGAGAAGAAGAAGAAGACTCGGCACAAATGCACTAGTAATAGGGCACGATACAAATATGCTGGCCAAAACTAAAACCAATCTGTCACAAATAAGGTAGATGTAGAGGCTGTGCCACGTTACATGTAAACAACGAGCACGTATGAAAAGATACTTAAAAAGCCTTAAACTAATTACCTCATTTCCCATGAAATTCAGGTAGCCTTCACCCCCCAGCGCCATGGTTATGAAGTGAATCATCTGCAAAATATTGCTAGTAGCATTAAATCAAGTATAACGACACCAGATGCATCATTGAATCGACAAACTTGTAGTAATATCATGGTAAAACTTCTCTCAAGAAAATAATAGCACAGTAAAACAAGATGCTCTGGTACTATATACTGACATTTATATAACAGAGAGAGCCATTCAAGCTCAGTAAAAAACTCTTTATCAGATCTTCTATAAAATCTCAAATATTAAAGTACAGCCGGACCTTGTGAAGTGCAATCCCTCTTTCCACTATGGGGGAAGCAGGTTGTAAATCCGACATGCCAGAATACATCTCTTTATCCATCAACAAGAAGGTAATTGTCTTATCTCCCACAATAGCCTGCGAAGAGATGAATATTCTAACTCACAAAGCCAATAAAACAAATGAAAATAGAAAGTTTTGAATTCTGTAAAGTTGTAAAATTTTGGCAATGCAGTTACTTGTAGCCCTTGAACCAAGATGATGGAGAATCTCCTTCGCATTTTCTTTTTAGGAAAAAAAAAAAATCATGAACTACCAAAGAGATACACTAAACAAATCTGAGTTGGTTTAGCTTTTTTATCTTCGAAAATAATTGCTACTCTTATATGTCCAGTATGATTCCTTTCAGGTTTGGCTTATTGTTCTACAACTGCTTTGGATATTAAATCCAAAATCATATCGTGGTCTAACCAAATTAGAAAAAATTAATAATCAGTACCTGGTCATGACTCTCTGCATAAGCTACACACTTTTCACTGTATCTCCTGTTTGTTAAACTCCACACAATCTCTTTCATTGACCAATCATCATCTGTTTTATTCTTCAAGTAGTCAATCCATTTATCAGGAATAGCCATTGCTAAGCGATAGTCGAAGCCCACCGCACCTTCATAAACTGGCCTACACAAAGCTGGCATACCTGAAACATCTTCAGCAACAACAGTGGTATCTGGCAAAAGGCTATGAATCAAATAATTTGCTAGCATCATGTAAACGATAGCATCCACATCTGTCGCTTCACTAAAATATTCTCCATAAGTTCCGCTGAATGCCATGTTGATACCATGATGGTGATACAACATAGAAGTAACCCCATCGAATCGAAAACCATCAAACTTGAACTCATCTAACCACCACCTCAAGTTGGATAAAAGAAATCGCAAGACTTCCCAGTTACCATAATTGAACAATCGGCTATCCCATAGCTTGTGGTAACCCCTTTCCCCTGTATGGAAATAGGACTCTTGGGTGCTTTGTCCCACATCGAACCCATTAAGGCCATCTGTGACATTATTGCTCGCATGGCTATGGACAACATCCATTAGAACACACAGCCCTAAGCTGTGTGCTTTGTCAATCAAGTATTTGAGGTCCTCTGGTGTTCCCGATCTGCTACTAACAGCAAAAAAATTTGTGACATGATATCCAAACGATGCATAGTATGAATGTTCCATAATAGCCATTAATTGAACTGTGTTGTAGTTGTTCGCTTTAATCCGAGGCAGCACATTGTCGGCGAATTCTCTGTATGTGCCTACACGCGGTTCTGAACTACTCATTCCTACATGAGCCTCGTATATACGCGGAGCTGAAGGTTTTGGAGGGCGAGGATATTTGAATTCATACCTGCATGATCAATACAGCAAGGATGTAATGTAAGATATGATGATTTCGGAGTTTACTTTTACAAACTTTACACTGGGGATTTACAATGTCATTGAAAAATCTGTATTTCCTCATATACCCAAGAGGCATTTCTTACTGAAATGCAATATCTTGAATAGCAAGTTGACCAATTCATGGACTTTACTGGGCAAGTTGGTTTTGTGTTAGAAAAGGTTTTACGAAGAGGAGTATTTTTGTACTACATGAGAGATTAGTTTTTGAAGGGAATAAATCATACTCCAGATTTCACAGGATATACATATAATAGGCAATTTTGCAAATGGCACACTATGTTAATACAGCTCTGGTGTTAAAGTAAGGCAATTTATTGCAAATATGTATATAAACATGTGTTTTGTGCAATTAGTATTGCACTAAAGCAATTTCAGTAAAATTAAAAAGATACTAGCTGACAAACCTTTCTGAAGGAGGCGGATCCCAGTGAACTCCATCATATGCTGCTGCAAACCGAGTAGGATCAACAGTGGCATATCTAATCCAAGCTGGAACTCGGTCAACCCATATTCCATTGCCATGCTTAAAGCGGAATTTGACCCTAGAATTATGAGGAATTGAAGGTTCGCCTCCAGAGTCTGGAATTTTGATTGTCCAAACACCAAATTCATTCTTCTCCATTCTGTGGTTAGAACCATCCCAACCGTTGAAGTCACCGATAAGCTGTGCTTCCCTATGCCAACAATAGTAAAGACATAAAAATTACAACATTCGGGTCAGAGACTAAGCTACACTGACAAGATCACAAGTAAATCAAGTCAGTGAATGAAGTGAATTTGTCACTATGCATATCATGCTGCAGGAGTATGTTGGAGAACTGATATTGATTTTATGAACCCTAGATTTGCATACAAGTCTAGGAGATTTGATAAAATTGAAGCTCTGGATCCAATAGTAAGGGGCAGAAATACCAGACTAGCAGCGCTAATGTTAGAGGTAATTACGAAGTGCTTCCTTGCTATGAATTTGCAATCAACATAACTTTTTAAGTGGCGAAAGAGGATTCATCTAAATTTCTTTTGAAGATTCATACAGGTAGGCCCACTTTGTGCAACAATAAGCCTTAGTTCATTTGAATTGAAATGGTGAAAGTTTTCTAGACCTTGTCGCTTGGATATGAGCTTTAAGACGTAAACCATGAACCTTGATACATAGGTATTTAGCTCAAACGGTTACATGCATTAATGCAGGATGAAACCAGACAGCAAAAAAGACATGCTGCATACTCACTGTGCAGCAGGAGCCCATTCGCGGTAGACAATTCCACCTGGCTCTCTATTAAAGCCAAACTTCAGATAGCCTATCAGATTAAAAAAAAAGGAAATAGGAAATCACCAGTAAGATAGTTTATTCCAAATGATTCATAAGAAACTGTAATCTTCAGATTGATCTAACTATAAATATGTCGCATCAATCCTTGGCAGTAGAACCTAACCTAGAGCGAATTCCTCGAGACTTCCTTCATACTTCTCGATCAGTGATTTTTGCTCGATGTATTTATTCCATCTATACACAAAATGATCTTTAAATTGTCCCAAGGACGGATCCACGTCGAATATTCCAAGATGTTGGATTTCTTCCTCAACAACAACCATAGTTGAGCTGTCTTTCAACACGCTTGCGGTCGCAAAGCCATGTTCAACCTTGTAAACAAAACATAAGATTACGCTGTTTACCAAAAAGATCGATCAAATATTTCTCATAACAAGTTTTTAAAGCATAATATCTTACCTTCTTATTTGCCGAAAAACTACAAGGAGAATGAACGGAACGATGAACTGGAAACCTTACAGATCTATTGCTAATCGACTGTAGTTGAGTGAGTCCAGGATTAGAAGACCCCTACAAGTAATTAAAAAAAACAACAACAACAATATCACAAACCAAGAATATCTTAACTATACATATATATACAAATTCAAAAACCTTTGCAATATTTGCTTTAGTTGAAAAAAAAAAAAAAAAAAACTGTTCACATAGTACTTCTATAACAATTGAACACGCATAGACACTTAACTGTGTCACAAATATTTCAGAGTAACAATAGAGAGGTGTTTACTTGATACTTCATGACAAATGTTTCGAGTTTTTGATTTTCACATTAGAATTTGGGAGTGGTATTTGTGAAAGCACTATTTCAATATATTTCTAATCTCTTTCTTATTTGAATTTTTTAAGTTGGTTAAGGAAAAAAAAAAAAAGTCATAGCATCATCATCATTAAAAGTTCTCCACATTAATAACTTTACTAGTTATTAACCACTAATTGATTTAATTTTATTGTCTAAAAAATAATTAAAGTTATTAAATTGAGTGAAACTATCAAAAAAATTGACTTTAATTTAAAAAAGACATAGAAGTCGAGGGATGTCAGTAAATAAAAAAAAAAAATTAAAAAAAAATATAAACTTAACTGAACTATGAACCATTTTGAATCTACTACCCGGTCTTTAAAAATTCAATTTTGCGAACCAAACTTTTGATTTGTTTGATTTGACTGAATCAACAGCACTTTAACTTCAATAATTTTTTTTTTTTTTTACTTACTAAATTTATAATTATAAGAATTGCACGAAAAGTAAATGGCTCATTCATATTTTAGAGCTAAGTAAATTAAATAATTACATAGTAAAATAAAAAAAATTTGAGAGACAGAGTATTTCATTAAAAAAATAATACATAGTTAAAATAAGTTTTGCACATCTTTACCAAAAAAAATAAAATAAAATAAAGTTGAGAGAAAGGGATAGAAAATTGAGACGCGCCTCTTTAGCAGTGGAGGAGTGTGGCGAAGATGATTTGGGGAGGAGGATAGGAGACGAAGAGCACAGCATTTTTTCTTCTTCTTCTTTCAACCTCTCCGCCGCTTCCGCTTCTCTCAGTAGTGTGAGATTGCTTTCTCTTAGTACCGTTTCTTGTTTGTGTGTTTTTGGGCCATCATCGATCGCTCGGTCGCTCATTTATTAGGAAATGGGAATAGACAAGTGACTGTAGGTTTTTGCTTGTTTCCGGGTGCGGGACCGCCCCCACAAATTGCGTCGAGACGCAGCGGACGGCTGAGGAGAGCCGTCGCAGCGGAATGGATGGACCCTCACGACGTCGCCTCCGGTCGTCGTGTTCTCGTTCGTTTGGATGGGCGCAGGGGACGGTGCAGAGGAATTAGAATTGATTGAATTTTTTTATAGAAAATTTTATTTATTATTTAGATAAAAATTAATAACTTTGATGTTAAATTAAAAGATTCGATTATTTATTTTTAGGACGTTGTTCAATTTTTATCATCTATTTTATACTTATTTGATGAATTTTATTATAATTTTAAAAAATTATAAAAAAAAATTTAAAAGTTTTAAATACTCTGAATTATATTTAGAGGAGTGTATCGTTGATTCGGAAACTACATCATCAAAAAAAATTTATGAATAATTTCTCAAAAAAAAAAAATTATGAATACGAAAAACTTTATGCTTATAAGAATATAATAGCGTTACTTTCTCTCTCTCTATATATAGGTCCGGCTGGGATACTATCAATAGCACCAAGAATTTAGTGCTATCGAGTTTTTTATTGTTAGATTTAATCTTTAATTATTTTTACCCGTTAGATTATATCATTCAACCAACCACTCACTCAACCTTAGAGGACCCACATCATCCTAACCACACATTTCTCAATCGAATGGCTAAAAAACTAATAGCACCGATACCTTGGTGCTATTGATAGTATTTCAGCCTAGTTTTATAGAGTTCGACTAGAATACTATCGATAGAGTCCGGCTGGGATATATATATATAGAGGGAGAGAGAGAGTTCGGCTACTATACTATCGATAGTACCAAGCCCTCGGTATTATTGAGTTTTCTACCGTTAGATCTACCTTTTCATCACTTACGCCCATTAGATTATACTATTAAACCAACCATCCACTCAACCCTAGGGGACCACTATCAATTTAATTAGGTACCACTATCAATTTAACCGGGAACCACTATCAATTTAACTAGGTACCACTATCAATTTGACCGGAAACCACTATCATCCTAACTGCACATCCTTTCATCCAACGGCCGAAAACCCAATAGTACAAAGGGCTTGGTACTATTGATAGTATAGTAGCATAATTCTATATATATATATATATATATGGGGCAATTGCTTATATACCCCTGAAAAATTTTTGACTTTTCGATTTACCCCTCTTAGAAGGCTAATATTGAAAATACACTTTCTACGTTCCAACCTATTTCTAATTTACCCCTAGAGTTAAAATCTGTTAATTAACTCTGTTATCTTTGTAAGATTACTATTTTGCCCTTTCAAATATACCCTTCCACTATCACTGGCTTTCTTATTTGCCCTTAAAGTCAGGGGTACAAAAATTATTTTGACTTTTGGTCTTTTCTAATATACCCCTCTACCGTCACCAACATTTCTTATTTACTTTTAAGTTAAAGGCAAAATTGGTATTTTAATTTTTTTTTAACTATGATAGATATTTAACTCATGTTTAACCGAAGTTAACTTAATAGGAGATAACTGCGGAGGTATTTTGTAATAACGGTGGAACATATGAGGGGTATTTTAGAAAGAAAAAAAAAGAGTAAATTGAATATTTTCAAACGTATAAGGGGTATATAAGCAATTATTCCTATATATATATATATATAGAGTTCGGCTGCTATGCTATCGATAGCAGTATAGCACCAAACACTTTGTGCTATTGATAGTATTCCAGCTTAGTTATATATATATATATATATATATATATATATATATATATATATATTTTAAGAAGTTTTTAACGATCTGAGTTTTCTCTCCAAACATTAAATGGGAGAGAAAGCGCATTCAAATGGTCCCACCACATTTCAATTCAGAAATGGGCCCAAGTGTCTCCGCAACGGGCCCAAAGGACGATAATTGGGCCCAGTGGGCCCAATACATGTAACGTCGCTGTCTCATTCTACGGGTTTTTCCCTTCCTGTTGGCGCCCACAAAAAGAATTAAATGCGATGGGATAATCCTATCCGCCGTCCATCCTATCAGCAACGGGAATCTTAAAGCAGACACCGGCACCGTCTCAAATTTTTTTTTTTTGGGGCTATTTTTGGGGGGTAAATTTCTCCCACGGTTAAGTTACCGCAACGGCTAAGTGGCGATACGTACGATGAGTCGATGACCTCGTAGTGGGGCCCCAACCGCCATTAATACACGGCGTGAACTCAGCGAAGCTCACCACGTCATATTAAACCACCTTATAATCCACCGTTCACGCGTCTCACTCCTCTCCAACGTGCGGTAGTGATTCCCCTAATGGTTAAATGGACGGTGAGATGATTGAGTAGTTTACGTATGGCCTAGTAGACCAGGTTTAGGTAACAACTTTTCCTTTGGTTACCTCTTCATCTCATAAATTAATGGCGAGTCGAGGTACATATAAACCCTATCACGCAAAATAAGTTTCGTTCTTATCCAATTTAATTGTAGAGAGAGAGAGGGAGAGGGAGAGGGAGAGGGAGAGAGATCTCTGATCAGCCATGGATCCTTACAAGGTGCCAATTTTTTTTTCTTATTTTTACCCTAAAATCGAATGATTATTATTCGATTTCCATCGATCTTTTGGTAGGGTTTTGGTTTGATTTAGCATCTAGTTTTTTTACGAATTTGAGCTGATTTGATCTTTGAAAATGGCTCCGTTTGTGTGTTGGATCGATCGCAGTATATCCCCTCGAGCGCCCACAATTCCAGTTTCTGGACCACCAACTCCGGTGCGCCCGTTTGGAACAACAATTCGTCGCTCACCGTTGGATCTCGAGGTAATGATCAAGTCGTCAATTTGTGAGATTTGTTTTAATTTTTGCGTTTGATCGATCTTTTGAGAGAATCCCTTTGTTCTGCGGCTGTGATTTGCTTATGTTGGGTTTAATTCGAATTATTTTTGTGTTGGTGCTGCGAAAAATTGCTAAAAGTTGACATTTTGTTGTCTTTTATACTCTCTAGGGTTTTGTTGTGGTATATTTTGTCGGTAATTGCATCCAACGTTGTAGATGGAGGGTCCCTCTATCTTAGCGGAGTTAAAAATGTTTGAGTTTTATTGTTAATTAGCATAAATTTGACACTTGCGGTTCAAAATTGTTGTTCATGGTGGTGTCATGTCATGAACCACTTGTCCATTTGGAATCGATTAAAAGAACTATTTTTGTTAATCATTAGATGCTGATATATCTATCGTTTATATATTTCCACTTTTATGTGTTTGTCTGATGCTGATTGTTGTGTAGTTATTTTTCCCCCTCGTAGAGCACATGTGTGGGGGTCTACGATGAAGCATATTGGACTTTTCCTTTATATGTTTGTTTGTCTTTTTTTCTACTTTGGTTCTTTAGCTAATTATTGGTTTTCTTGTCAACTTATTCTTTACTATTGTATACTATTCATTAGTATCTCAGCTGATATGTTTTGTCTACAACATTCGTAGAAGATTAGTAGTATGAATCCCTTTTCTGTAAAATAGCTAGTCTCTGCAATTACAACTCAAAATTAGAGTTATACTGTAGTTCTTAGGCAACTTTGAAAGATCGTTACTTGCTCCCCCTAATCATATTTTAATTCGCACTAACACTCCGACTATTTCACGAGTCCTAAAGTATACCGAGCTCACGCAAGTATAATTCAAAAACATGCGATATTTATTGCAGAACATCAACTGGCCTATTATTCTTTCAGATTATAATTGCATTCCATGAAGGCATTCAATATTGATCTTAGTTGAATCACTCAATTAAATGAAAACTTGATGCCCAGATGAACTGAAAATGTGATGCCCCAGTTTTTATTTTCCCCTTGTACCTTCGAACATGGAATGAGTTACTGAATAAGATATGCTGTTTAGAAGTTAACAGCTTTCTTCTTTTTTCCTTTCGAGAGAAAAAAAAAAAAAAATTCTAATTTTGGTCTGCTTCTTTTCCCCTCGACAGGACCTATACTTTTGGAGGATTATCACTTGATTGAGAAGCTCGCTCAGTTTGATAGGGAGAGAATCCCTGAGCGAGTTGTTCATGCTAGGGGAGCCAGTGCCAAGGGTTTCTTTGAGGTCACTCATGATATTTCCCACCTTACCTGCGCCGACTTCCTTCGGGCACCAGGTGTTCAAACTCCAGTTATCGTACGCTTCTCTACTGTTATTCATGAACGTGGGAGCCCTGAAACCTTGAGGGACCCACGTGGGTTTGCAGTGAAGTTCTACACTAGAGAGGTAAATTATGATTATTAGTGTACAAGTACCACTGTTGTTGGTTTTTCTATCTGTTACTTATTGTTTTGTTTTGAAGTGCATCCATCAATTTTATATTTGGTTCGAATTTAGATGCAGTAATGGTAAGCATTTTGTTTTAAAAAAAATTCCATCACCAGGCTTTGTTTTTGTCATTACCTTGTCACCGTTTTTATGCCAAAACCCTTTCCATATTCTGGTGATATTTTATTATGTATAATTAGAGAGTAATGTTAATTACAAGGACTTGGGGGTTTCAGTCGGTAAATCCATTAAGTTCATTACCTATTTCTGTTGTCTTTCTTCTGTTCAATTGTGGTGATTTATGATCTTTTTACCTGTGATAGACAAGATTTACTAGATGTAACTCCCGTACCATATTGTTGCTGTTCACATTGAAGAGTTGTTTTAGTTCATGTTTGTAAGTTTTTAATAATGTGAAGTTGTTGACGATTTACCAGTTGGGACAGTTGGAACTCTATTGCTTGGAATTTAATTACAAGAGAAGAAAGAACATCAATGTTCTAGCAGTTTTAATGCTGTCCTGATTCAGTTTAGCTTTGCATTTATTAGATATAAGGACCAAGTTAAACCATAGTATTTCCCATGTGATGCCTCTTTTTGGATCATCTGCTTGTATCAATGTATAGATTTTTGTTGTGACAGAATATCTGCTTCTCTCAAATCTTTTAAACTCATAAGTGCGAGTATTTTACTGTTCTCAGGGCAATTTTGATCTTGTTGGAAACAATTTCCCAGTGTTTTTTGTCCGTGATGGAATGAAATTCCCCGACATGGTCCATGCTCTTAAACCGAACCCTAAATCCCACATCCAGGAGAACTGGAGAATCGTTGACTTCTTCTCACATCACCCCGAGAGTTTGCACATGTTCGCCTTCCTCTTTGATGATGTTGGCGTTCCTTTAAACTACAGGCACATGGATGGCTTTGGTGTCAACACTTACACACTACTCAGTAAGGATGGAAAGGCTCACTATGTCAAATTCCACTGGAAACCGACTTGTGGTGTGAAGTGCTTGTTGGAGGATGAAGCTATAACTGTAGGAGGCAGTAATCATAGCCACGCCACTAAGGATTTGTATGATTCTATTCAAGCTGGGAATTACCCAGAATGGAAACTTTTCATTCAGACTATAGACCCGGACCATGAAGATAGGTTTGATTTTGACCCTCTTGATGTGACCAAGACATGGCCAGAAGACATTATTCCTCTCCAGCCAGTTGGAAGGATGGTCTTGAATAAGAACATTGATAACTTCTTTGCCGAGAATGAGCAGCTTGCTTTTTGCCCAGCTATTGTGGTGCCTGGAATTCATTATTCAGATGATAAACTTCTCCAGACTAGAATATTCTCCTATGCTGATACGCAGAGGCACCGCTTGGGGCCAAATTATTTGATGCTTCCTGTGAATGCACCGAAATGTGCTCATCACAACAATCATCATGATGGGTTTATGAATTTTATGCGCCGGGATGAAGAGGTAATTATCCTTTTGCTTTTTTTTCTTTTTGGTATTGTGTTGGGGATTGCAAAAATTTAAGCTTGATGTAATACTCCCTGTGCTCACATTCCCTTTTAGGTTAATTATTTCCCTTCGAGATTTGATCCAGTTCGACATGCTGAGAGGTTCCCAATTCCTCCCTGCGTTCTCTCTGGAAGGCGTGAAAGAGTAAGTTTGTTGTGGACATTTATCTGTGCAAAGTATGTGCTTTATTAGAAGACTTGCTCTGTTACGACAAATTTCTTTTTCTTGTTTGGCAACATCTGCCTCCTCTTTGGACTTCCTGCTAGGCCGAACTATTATACATATGTTAGGTAGTCTTTTGACAATTTATTATTTAGAACCTCAAAAAGGTATACTTAGTTATTTGATGTTAGAGGAGTTGTTTATTGCATAACATTTACACTCCTATAATTTATTTCATTATGAGTATCACTGCATAAAATTTCTTCATTATGCTTTTACTGGTCTTTCCCCCAAAGGTAGTATGAGTTTCTTACTATTAATAATTGTTCGAGTGTCCCCCATTCAAGTGGCTTTGACTATGCAAAGATATGTTAAATGTTTATGGTCATCTGACATGAGGTAGTAATGTCTTACATGAATGCAGTGCGTAATTGAGAAGGAGAATAATTTCAAACAGCCTGGGGAGAGATATCGGTCATTCGATCCAGACAGGTTAGTATCCGCTCTATTTGATGATTCTGTTGTCTGTATAGCAAATTAACCGCATCTTGGGATCTTTGCTTTTCTCTTTGACTTTTCAATGTCAGGCAAGAGCGCTTCATCCAGCGTTGGGTCGATGCTTTGACTGATCCGCGGGTCACCCACGAGCTCCGCAGTATCTGGATCTCATACTGGTCCCAGGTACATTCCTGAATCTTTTCAAATATATGCCTATTACGTAGACCGAAAAATCCATTAATTCTGGAAATTTGGATACTCTTTGCAGCAGTGCAAAGCATTTCCTTCACATTGGCATGCGCCTTTTTTCTTTTAGTTTTTGAAATTTGAACTGATTATTTGTTTGCCTTCGGGATGCAGTGCGACCAGTCTCTGGGTCAGAAATTGGCGACTCGGCTCAGCGTCAAACCAAACATGTAAAGTTGGGAATGGCAGCTTCGTGTGATAGTCAACGTGTCAGCATGCTGAGTCCAATATCAAGCAGTGTTACAGAAAGAAATAAATGATGTAATAACGTGCACCTTTCTTCACATGTTTTGTATTGTGTTTCAGAACCATCTTCGTTCTCCTCTGCATTCTTGCTGTAGCTGTTATATTTGCGATATCCGTTGATTTCACAGACTTATATGACGCCGAGTAATCCACTCTCTTTGATCCTGAGCGTGTTTAAACTTTGCATGCTTGCTCCAAGCTTCCAGAAAGCTCGACTATGTGAGCACAAGGAATATTGGATCAATAAAAGGATAATCCAAATACGAGAGTAAGATAACCAAACTAAGCAAGCAAAATGTCAGAAACTTAAAGAGGATAATGCAACATAAATAAGCGAAATGCTAGGTTTGTTCTCGTGTAGACGCACGGGGAATTAACAGCATATTTCATTTTCTTCTACAACAAGGTCGTTAAAATTACTGCAGTAGGGCCCAAAGAAATAAAAAATAAAGGAAAACAAAGCATGCTGCCAATTGCCCTCTATTGACATATTCTGTGAGAACATAGGGCTATTCTGCGCAAAACTTTCTATGGTATATTGTACAGTTCAGACGAAAAGCAGCAATGTAAAGTTATATTTACATACAAAATCAGAAGCCTTTTCAGGAGCCAACTCTGAAGCACAAGCTGCTTGGCAGATTTTTTTTCTTCTTTTTTTTTGCCCCTGCTGGAGCAAGATTGATTAGTATTAAATACACAGCCAACCTTAATTGTTCATGTAGCAGATCTGAATGTATGGATTGTCAAATTTTACAAACTTGGACCAGTGCGTCTTGTACTTGGCAATGGCAAGATCAAGCCACGGCTTGTAGTTTCCGTTGTAGTGAATCACAGCTGCGTTCTCGATCTCCGAAGGATTTACGGCTGGATCATAACCGAGGCCCAGAACATGCCAACTTCGATCAAGGGGATATGTCAAGTTGTAGAAAGTTATCAAACCCGGAGGCAATGTCCCGAGCTTCCAAAGCTTGCGATCCTCGTTCTACAAATAAAATGAATTTTACTAGGAATGCCAATATGCAACTATATTGAGACCAACATAAGCCGCAACAAGTATGATAGAACTAAAGCATTTGAGTGAACTCTCATCAGTTACTAATTGACAGTACATCATGTAGTGAGGGTTATCAAAAAGTGAGGGTTAAGCATAATCTGCTAGATGTACACAAAACTGCATTCACCTATAAGATGAAAATCAGATTTAACTTTTCTTGTGCGAAAGTGTTCCAGGAAAGTAGTGTATTCTGCTATACCAGCTTATCACCTTTTTTATCACTAAATAGCAGGAAAAGTAAAAGAAAGTCACACAAGCTACTATGTTTTACTAACCAGGTCTTGCCAATAATGGTATATTCCTGTGATATTCCGCTTTTTCCACTCTTTCAAGTCGAATATGTTCATCCCAAAAGCCCATCCGCAAGCTCGTGGGTCAAAGTTCTTAGAAATTATGGGGTTCGAGAAGTTGATATATGTGTCAAAGCGGTGGAAGCTTTCCTTACATGTTTCCACTGCACCATTCACCATTCCTTTCAAATCCACAGACCAAAGTGGTGTCAAGTCCTTTTGAACAACGATGTCATCATCAAGAAACAGTATCTTCTCTAGCTTGGGATAAATTTCTGGCATGTAGAACCTTAGATGGTTGAGCATAGACAAGTACTTGGGATTTCGATACTTGAGGTTTTCATTCCCGACCGAAAGGGATGATGCATGACTGGCTTTAAAGTAGTAATCTTTGATTCTAGAAGATTCAAGTTGTCGAAGTACTGAACAGTAAGAGGAATTAAGCCACTTGAAATCATCAATGTTTTCGACGTGGATAGTGGCTGGTCGAGGCGGATGTAGGATGAACCACATTTTCATAGCGGCGAAGTGTAGTTTATCTGTGACTATGTGAAATACATGTTTCTCTGGTTCCTTTGCATGCAGTATTGTCGAATTGACCACTACTGATGTAGAAAGTACATTGTCCGAGAATATGGCATAATGATACAGAGATGGATCCTCGAGCTTTTCATTATATGCCTCCTCTTTGCTAGAATAGTTATGAAGGAAATAATCAGTACTTAACTGCAAAGAAAGGCAGTGTAGGGGTGTAGGAACAGTCTTTGCAGCATGTTGAACTAGGAAGGTGTTCTGTTTCTTCACAGCAATTATGTTTTCTTCCATGTATTGGAGCATGGCCCTTAACTTCCTTGCCACTGCATCATAGTTGAGTAGCGCATCTTTTGCTATGGATAATGCATGGCCCATCGCTTTTGCTTGCCCAAGAGAACTAAATAAACAGCAGGGAATCATTGTTAACATTGTGAAAAGAGTCACAAAAGAATACCTCCAAAAGTGATTACTTACCTCCTAGGTAGTTCATTATCAGAATTTGCATCTTCAACGGCAAGCTGGCTTTCTTTGATACATTTCATAAGGGAGTCATAGAGATTGAATTCCTTCTTTGAACGAGCCATGCTTGCATACACTTTGGCCATTATTACTTGATCCTTCATAAGTTTCAAAGTAGAATCCGAGTTAGGGTTGCTGAATTCCCTCCTCCATATGCTGTATCGCTCCCTAGCTGTGTTAACAAACTGTTTCGAGCGTTCAATGGCAGCTTGTCGCATCTTGAGTTCAGCTTCTTTACTCACTTGAATCAGTTCAGCAGTTCGTTGTTCCTTCCTTTTCTGTCGCAGATACTGCAGAAAACAGAAAGCAGGAGAGTTTCAATGACTATGGCTGGGAAACTGAGTGTTCACAGGTAGCAGTGCACATATCACATATTATTGGAAATTAAAAATAGGGACGTTTGAGCAATTTTACAACTATAAATCCAGTGAAGTTACTGGGTAGGCTCACATATGTCATTAATTACTTTGTGTTTAAACCACCCGGTTGCAAGTTCTTTAACCTTGCTCCAGTCTAGATAAAAACTAAAGTTTAAGTGAGGAATAGGAAGAAATGAACCTGGCGCTTAAGTTTGATTGGGTCGATCTGGATAGCTTCTGGATTTTGACCACCAGAAGGATGAGCAGCATCCGGTGATCTAGTTGCAATAGTGTCTTGCGAGCCATTACTGGAATGCTGTCGGCTTAAAACTACGTTTTGCTGGAAGAATGAACATGCGACATTGTCATAAAGACAGAATAGTAACAGCTAGTGAAGGTTAGCAACTAAACCCTTCACTAAATGTAAAGCAAAATTTGTGACTCACGTCCATTCTTGGACCTTAAACATGGTCAATATCTAATGTATTCTGAAATAAAAGGATAACAGCATGCAAAAGTACCAGTCCGACTGTTGGCGGTGTATGACTTATATTGGCAGGATTCACCCATACCCATGAAGAGGATAACTCCCTTGAATTGACTGTGTATATTTTAATATGACCAGCAGGATCGGTGTATGTAACAGTTATATCAATACCCTGAAAACATACCAATAGCATAAACTTTCCAATATACTTCTCTATATTAAAAGCATCTAAATTAGTCAACCCATCAAGCAGTCAAATAAAAATGACGATATGAAACTATTTCCTTTAAAGTGTTTCTTATCAAGCTTCATTAAAGAAGTGTAATTATGAAAATCCTACAATCATTGATTGACTTTATGCATGCAAATCTTTGCCATTCAGCTTGTCTTGTTTGCCATCTTTAGATAGTTCAAATACACTGTCAGATAACTTAGTGAAAACGGTGGTACACAGTATGTTGAGTGCAAATTAGAAAATGAAATATTGTCAAAAATCAATATATTAGATTGTAAAAACCAATCCGTAGATTGATTAGGAACGAGTCAAACTAGTATTTTATATTTTCCCCATAAAATTGTAAAGAGTCGTTGAATCACAAAAATAAAAGTAAATTCTGCTAAATGAACAAATGTAAAATCATTAACCTGTTCCTTCTTGCAGTCCCAACAATCTTGTTGATGCCAATATCGTTGGGCATATCTTTTGCTGGAAAAGACATCGACGACAATCACATAGAAGCTAAAAAAGTCTCTAGAAAGTAAAATATTTTAAAATACTCTCAAAATTCAATAATAGACTATTGTGAGATGTAAATTTCAACAAAATAAAAGTATTACATAAGTGGAAGTCATCAAAGACAATGCTTAAAAGTTCTCTTACATTCTGGACAAGGGTAAAATCTCGAGGGATAATGTATCTGATATTTCTGATCTGAATAAGAAGACAAGGACAACAACCTGCAGAACCACAGAGTAACTATTATATAAAGAAAGTCATGTGTTCAACAACATTAGTCAATGTACAAAGAGATTAGTCGGATCACATACGTATGTAGACATCTACACATTTGAAAATTCTTCCCTTAGTCCAAAAATAAAGAATAAAAAGAAAAATTAGCACCCAGGGTTAAGAATATTCATCTTATATGATTCGTTCCCGTGAAGCATATGCTTACAAAAAAATGTTGGTTCCATATCTAGTACCTCTTTTATTAGAGCTAGGAGTATAAATGAGTTGAACATGAACAAGCTAAGCAAAGAGCAAGCTTGGCTCGTATATAGACAAGCCAAACCCGAGCATCTCATTTGTTCGAATTTGAACTCATAAGCGACCCACTTAAGAGTTTATCCCAGAAAAGAAATTACTAATATCCCATTTTTTTGGTATCAAGTTTTGTTGCATATAACCTGTTAAAGTCACTTCCTTACGTAGGAATACATTAGCATAAAACTTTAAATTCTCTTATCAATATGAATTAAATAAGTTAATATATCTTTACTAGTATATCGTTACAACCTTTAACATGATTCACAAATCACAATGACCTTGTCTGTATAGTATAGGGTTTAGGGTTTAGGGTTCAGGTAAATCACATAAGAGAGGACGCTAAGACTATATCCAAAGTGTTTCCTACTACATATGTGTCTTGATAACACATAACGCATGATGCCCACTGCGGAGGAAACCACTCCATTCGACACCACAAACTACGGGAACGATTCAACAACATTTCCAGCTTCATCTACCTTAAACCAATCAAATGACCATCAGAAACCCTCGAAAAACTTTATATCAAGCAATTCATAATCCACGTTTTTCAGAATCAACAGAAACAAAGAAATCAAACAAAATCAAGCAATCAGAACCCTATAATACAACACAAACGTACAATCAACTCCTTTTCATCACATCTAATCCCAAATCAAGACACATTGATTCAGAGTTTGATCAAGATACATACAAAGCGAGAGAGAGAGAGAGAGAGAGAGAGAGAGAGAGAGAGAGAGGCTCCTTACCAGTAGAGAGGAGAAGAGGAGAAGAGTACGGAATCTGAAGAGGTTACGAGAGGTGATCGCCATTTTTATGCAGCGAAGGAGAGAGAGAGAGTTAGAGAGAGAGGAGTGGCAAAAAGAGTGTCGGCGTTGGTTCTTGTTCGGCTCCGACAAGAAGTGTCGCAACGGGCTCACACCGGATGCAAACGGATCCGGGTTGGTGGCGCTCCAGCCCCCATCCGCCCCCAATGGGTGGTAAATGAAAAGAATAAACAGATTCGGACAGAAAATGGAATAATTTTTATAATTCCAGACTGATTCGGGACAGAAAATGAAAAAAAATTTTGACTCTGTATCGGTCTCAAATCCGCCCTATGGTCAGCTCAGAATCCGTCCTGAAAACTGTTTATAATTAAAAAAAAAATCCTTAAAACATAAAAAAAAAAAAATTTAAAATAAAAATAAGTTGGTGCTCCCATTTTTTATCTATTTAAAACTTTTAAATTTTATTTGAATTGTGATTGATATTTTTTTTTTTATAATTGATTCTGCTAATTATATATATTAGCTTAGTAATATTATTTATTATTATTAAAAAAATTAATTTACATTTTATAAATTATTAATAATATTATAATTTGTAAAAAAAGTATTAGTTGGCGGGACGAATTCGTAGCACCGGCAGAAGATAGGTTATGAGACGGAACGGATCATGAAATATGTTTTTTAATCCATCACGGATTCAGAAGGCGGGGTGGGGCTCCTGCCCCCAGATCCATCTAGTTTGCATCCCTATTCACACAATCACACCCGACACGATCTGTTTTTAAAACACGTTACCGGGGATGTTTTTTTTTTTTTTTTAGGATACATTTAAATTTAAAAAAGGAATTTAAATTAAAGAAAAGTCTAAAGTTGAGCAGGTGAATATCAGCATGGCCTACAATTGAGGGGGTTAAAGGGTCTTCATAAAGTTGTATTTAAATTTCAATCTAATTTAATAAAAAAATATAATATTTAATTATTTTTTATATAAAAAATAGAGTTTTTAAATTCTATTATCTTGATATTAAGAATTTCAAGATCAACAACAAAGAAATAAATTATCAAACCACATGTAGAGTAGTGATAAAAGTGTCTAGCAGAGTATTTTTAGATCAGTGCCTAGAGCCTCTATACATGCATAAAATAGATAAAATTTAAATACTATTTAATTCAGCCCAATAACATAGCAAGTTACAATCTCATTCCAAATTTAAATATTATTTAATTGAGCAGTGACTAGGATTAAAAACAAGGGTTAATTGCGTGCATGTCCCCGCAAATATATTCCTGTAAAATTTAATTTTTATAAATTATTCCTGCAAAAGTCCTAATATTTTTAGATATGTTCCTTTGATTTGTTACCATTAGAGAACCGTTAGAAAACTGTTTATATTTCTAATTTTGTCATCACAAATATGTCTCTCCAAAAATTATAACAGTATAATATAAAAAGATAAAAATGTTAAAAATTAATCCGAATAAAGTATTTAACTTATGGTTAACTAAACTTTTCTAACGGATTCTAACGGCATGGACAAATCTGAAAATATTAGAACTTTTGTAAGAATAACTTATAAAAGTTGAACTTTACAGAAATATATTTGTAATTCACTATATTTGCAGTGATATGTTTGTAATTGACCGTAAAAACGAAGATGAAAAGAACCATGCATCTTATATCACTATCCAACAAATAATTTCCAAGCGTGTGGACCAAGCAATAAGAATCCATTTCATTAACTCCAGGTAAAGTTTTCTCCCACTAACATTTTAATAACTTCAAATCTCTCATTTTCTCTTCTTTCTTTTTTATTTTTTGCCTTTTTAATCATTCTCTCATGAATACGACATAAGCCTGATATATAACAAAATGGGTGACAACCTAACAAAGACCCTTTAACCAATGCGAACAAAAGCCTAAAATTTTGGTAATTTGATGGTTGATGTGGAACATCAAAATGGTACAAAGTTGTTATAGTTTCGGGTCAACATAATACTTATTACTTTGACTTGGTCTTTTCTTCAGTTTTATAACTTCACATTCTAGCTTGGATGCATAGACTAAGGGGGAAAAAAAAAAAGGTTTATAAGATTAGTTAAATGGGAAACGATCATAACTATTTAGTAGTTGATGTTGTAAAATAACTGTTGTTCTCCGAAAGTGCGTAAGTTGTTAAATGTAGATTTAAATTAAATAGAAGAAAAAATAAATTAAATGAAGCTTGGAGCTTAGCAGAATTCGAACTAAAAACCTTCGGGCTATAGTAAAATAATGTGAAACAAATATTTTACTTTAAAAGCTTCATCAAGTGTGAAGATATGGCATCATGAAAGCCTTTCTCTCTCAAAGTATTCATGATCACACAGTTTTTATATCACTAACAAAGAAGATAACAAATTTCCTGTTATATTATAGATTACACCCACTATGCATGTCCAGTATCAAATTTTACTATGATTAACAAACAAAATTGGAAGGGTCCAATTTACAACAAGAATTTGATCAGACTAAAAAGCTCATGATCAATCAATTCAATCATCTTGCTCTCTGGGGATGGCCACTTGGTCCAGGACGAAGCGGCGAACGGCCGTGATTCGCAGGAGCCTGGTCATGGCCATGCGATCTCGAGGAGCCATCTTTGGACACCCTCGCCTTTCCTTTCAATTCTGTGATTTGTTCCAATGTCTCTAAGACTTCTTTCATCGAAGGTCGGCTTTTCGGATCCCCATTGAGGCATTTCAGAGTCAGCTGCGCTGCCTGAAGGGCTCCTTTCGAGTGGTACTGTCCCTCCAGCCGTGGGTCCATTACGCGAGCCAGCTTTCTCCGGTCGGCTAAGTACGGCTTGGTCCAGTCCACCAAGCTGTACTGTCCGTTAGGGCGGTTTAAGTCCAGTGCCCGCTGGCCCGTCAGCATCTCGAGCAACACCACTCCGAAGCCGTACACATCGCTTCTGACATATAAATGACCTGAATGAATGATCACCAAAGGCACTTCCTTTAGCACTGATTGTATGAAAACAACGAAAAGAATGAAAAAAAAATCAGAAGAGAAGCTAACCGCGCTTTTAGCATTGTTTGTGTTCTTTGTTTCTTGTTCTTCACAAATTCTATATGATTATAGTTCGCAAAAGGAGCAGAAAAAGTTACCATTATAGTTTGCAAATAATCCACAAAATTAAAACTAAAGGCGCTCTTATATGCCATCAATCGCATAAAGCTTGAAGAAAACGAAAGCTAGAAACATAACGATTTTTTTCTTTTGGACTTTGGATCTAACCAAATAGATATCAAATCTATATAACTACTAGGATCTTTAAGTTGTTCTTGAGACAAAACAGTGGAGGAATTGGAAATGTGGAAATTCCAATAGTGCGGCACCACCGAAAGTGCGACAGCAAAAAGGTCAATTCTCAAAGAGTAGATTGTGTGAATTAGTGGTCCATTTTGCCCACTTTTGTTTCAGTACATACAAAGTGGTTCTTGGGCACTCATAGTCATACATACCAGTGGCCACATACTCTGGAGCGGCATATCCGTAGGTGCCCATGACGCGAGTCGTAACATGCGTGTCCGCGCCGGTTGGCCCGAGCTTCGCTAGTCCGAAGTCAGAGAGCTTTGCATTGTAATTCTGCGTGAAAGATTAGTGTGGCAAGATAAGACCACTGTCATTGCAGCAAAGAAGATTGCAGAAAGTTTTGGAGGAATATATGCTTACTGAGTCGAGGAGGATATTCGATGCCTTGAAGTCGCGATAAATGATTTGTTTTTCTGATGTGTGCAGGAACGCAAGGCCTCGTGCGGCACCTATTAGTATTTTTAGCCTGAGAGTCCAAGACAAAGGCTCATAAGCTGCTCCTCCTGCACCAGAAAAAACAGATATGTTTATAACAATGAAAAGAATGTGTAAATGGTACTAAAAAATACGTAAACGACTTCAAGGAGAATAAGATGATACAGTATTAATAAGATAAACAGGGTCTGCGAAATGAGGATCTGCTTCTGAGTAGTATGTTCTACCCCTTTGAGGCCTAATTTAGGTGCTCATCAAAATACTGATGTTGCCTGACTCAATTGTAGCATAATGATCAAATAGTATGCAGTAAGAAGAAAATAGAAGAGGATCTAAGATTTACTTCTAAACAGGTGGTTTTCTAAGCTCCCTCTCGCCATGAACTCGTACACCAGCAGAAGCTCCTTATCTTCCCAGCAGTAGCCGAGAAGCTTAACAAGGTTCGGATGCGAAACCCTCCCTAGAAAATGTACCTCCGACTGCAATCGCAAAGTACCAAGAAAGATATATCAGTCAGATGTTCATGTTTAACATTTTTCAGAAAAAAAAAAAATACTAATAACACATAACATTGCTAATGCAGGAGTTCCCCTACATTTTTACCTAATAGAAAAGACACAGCTTGTGTTCTACATTCCATACCTGGTCGATTTAGCAAAATTTTACCACCATCAATCTTCTTAGATGCGATTATTATATTATTCAGGAAGATAAATTCATTTGATATATTCAGAAAGTAAAATGCATTTTAGCCAAACTAGAATTTGATGCGTCGAAAGAAGAAGGAATTCACCTGCCACTCCTCGAACCCCTGGACGCTCTCCGGGTTGAGCTTCTTGACGGCGACCATCATGCCGACGCCGCTCTTCGTGGGGTTCAGCGTCCGCTCGTCGACCCACCCTTTGTACACCTTCCCGAAGCCGCCCTCGCCGAGCACCGTATCCGGCCTGAAGTTCCTCGTGGCGCTGCGCAGCTCCGCGAACGTGAACGTCCGCAGGTTCGGCACCTCCAGAATGCGGCCGTCGGGATACAAATCATCGTCTGCACGGCTGCCGCTGCCACTGCTGTCTGCTGCTGCTGTCCTGCTGCTGGTGCTGCCAGTCGGCTTCACGAATTCTCTGCCGACGCTGCTGGTGCTGCCAGCCGACTTCACGGTTTCTCTGCTGATGCCGCCGCTGCTGCTGCTGCCAGCCGACTTCCCGAATTCTCCGCCGACGCTGATGCTGCTGGCAGTCGACTGCCCAAATTCTCTGCCGACGCCGCTGCTGCTGCCGGTCGACTTCACAAATTCTCTGCCGACGCTGCTGCTGCTGGCAGTCGACTGCCCGAATTCTCTCCCGACGCCACTGCTGCTGCCGGTCGACAGCCCGAATGTGCTGGTGGTGGTGCTGCCGGCGCTGATGGTTGAGAGGTGGCCGGTCGTTGACCAGCTGCTGGTGGTCTTCGAAGTCAACGGGCCTGTGTCGTCGGAAAACGTAACAATTCTATCAGATGCGTCTCACTGATGATAATAAAATAATCGGGAAAGGAAAAAAAAATTAATTGGATTAAAATTTAGAGGAATAGTTTTGATTTTGGATAAATCAACGTGCGATTTGGTTAAACTTGGGGAATAAACTTTCTAAAACATTCCTATCCAGCTTAAACTTTCTAAAATAAAGCGTAATTCCACGGGTATCAAAATAAAAGATGCTCAATTTGAATGTCATACAACAATTATCTCACATAATTAAAAAAAAATTCTAGCAAAATTAAGGTGAGAACAAATTTGAAGAGGAAAAAAAAAACCATTTGAAAAAAAAAAAAAAGGAAGAGGAGGAAACTGCTTAGTTTGATCAAATTACCTGGGCTTAATGACCTGGTGTTCACTGGGCTCTTAGACTTCACTTTAGAACTACAGCAATTCCCCATCTCTCTCTCTCTCTGTTTCTTTGTAAAGAGGGATCTGAAAGAGAAATGGTGAGAGGAAGGGGCTCAAAAGATTTGAAGTACAGTTTTGAGGAGGAAAGAAGTGGTGAGGGAAAAGGAGAGGAAAGGGGGAGGAAGGAGAGAGAGAGAGAGGAGGGATGGATGGGGAGTTGATTTTGGGAGGTTCTTACCAACCAAACAAACACAAACAAACAAATACTCTCCATCCAATCTGCTGCTGCTGCTGCTTCTTCTTCTTTATTCCTGTCCCTTTCTCAGTCTTCCAGTCAATGGTGCCCATGATGGAAACATCACCATTGCAAGTCAAATAAGGCTAGATTCAAAGAGCAGTGCTAGACCTGCAATAACTTACTCTTTTTTTAAAAAAAATTAAATAATAATTTTATATATGTCTTGCAAATATAGTGAATGACAAATATATTTCTATAAAGTTCAACTTTTATATATTGTCTTTACAAAAGTTTTGATATTTTCAAATATGTCCATTTGATTTGTTACCATCAAAGAACGATTTATATTTTCAATTTTGTCATTACAAATGTATCCCTTCAAAATCATAACAGTATAATATAAAGAGGTAAAAATATCAAAAACTAATCATGGTTAAATATTTAACCTATGGTTAATTAAAATTTTCTAACGGATTCTAATGGTAGAGAAATATTTGAAAACATCGAGACTTTTGCAGAAACAATATATGAAAGTTAATTTTTGTGGGAATATATTTATCATTCACTATATTTGTAGGGACCTGTATGAAATTAATCAAAAAAAAAAAACGCATTACTCGCTTCATTCATTTGAAAAGTTAATTGAGTTATAAAATATAAGGCTACTGGACCACAATAATAATAATAATAATAATAAAAGTACAAAATCGATCTACTCGGCAGCGGCAACTCCTCGCCCATTGCCTCGCCAAGTCCTTATAAATTCTAGCAGCCTCTAATAGATCGGAGCTAAAATTTTTAAAATTTACATCATTTCTTTCTTTCTCCAAAGAACCTATCAGATTGCTGCTAGAAAACAAAGCATCTTCACTGCCCTACGATCATTCCCTCTTTCGGTCTCCTTCGCCCAGAGCTCTCTAACATCATCAACAATCTGTACTTTCATTGCCCCGTCAAAAATAGTCATCATAAGAAAGCGGTTAAACACATATTTTATGGATAGATGATCAATTGCAGCTTTTAAAATTTAGGTGGAAAGTATAAAAATTTTTAAAAGTTCAGGTGTCTTTCTACAAACTGGTGAAAGTTCAAGTGATTCTACTACATTTAACCATTATAAAATTTCTCTCAGCATTTTATCTCATCCTGCAATGATACTTTTGCTTTAAACATCCCTTAATCTTTATCTAGTGTTTTATTTCCATGTCAAACAGGTGGAAGTTTTAAAATAATTGTTAAACTTAGCTGTAAAATTTTATAGTAACAAATTTGCATAGCGTTAAAATAATATTAATAATAATACACGTACGCTAATAAAATAAGTGTAAGATTTACATTCTACACAATCAAAGGTCAATATTTACTTACTAACCTTATCAATCAATTTTATTCTAATAATAAAAATTTAAAATAATTTTTTAAATTTTTTGATAATAATGAGGTTTAAGATTTAAAGCCTATAGTGGAGTATATATGTACATGAAGCATTTTTCTTAGCCCAAAATAAAAGAAAATGAAAGGTCTAATCAACCTGTTGCGGGTAATGTGGTCCAGCTATAATGTAGGAGATAAAATTTCATGCACCTGGTGCATCGCATAATATATTCAGTTTACAATGTGTGTTATATTATATTCAAAAAACAATTACATAATTCGAAATATGTACAAAATTTTTCACATTTTTTTCTATATTGATCTTTGGATATGCCGAATCATATTTATTATTATTACATTAAAAATTTGGAATTTAATTGTAAAGTATGAATTATCAAATAAATATTTACTATGGTGATATGATGGTAAAAAAAAAAAACTAATAAAAAAGAAAACTTTTGCTTATATGTCTCTAATACTATTGAAAAATTTTAAATTTACTCCACAATATATGTACAAAATATTTTCCTAAAAATCAATCCCATTAATAAATTCTAGACGGAAATTGAAAGAACTTTTTAAGATCAATAAGAATATTTTGATCATCTAAAAACATATCAGATATTATCCAAAAAAAATTTATGCGTAGAATTAAAAAGTCGTATACTAGAATGTAGTTAATAATACTATCTATGTATATACATGGAAATATTTCTCAATATGTCGTATACTAGAATGTAGTTAATACTTAATGTGTGGATCTTATATATACGACAAAATATCGATGTTTAAAAAGTAAACCACATTATTATTTTGTTGTTTTTGTACGAACAGTTCCACTTAAGAACAATAATTAACATTAACAAATCTTAAATTATAACTAATAGAATATATTTAAATATAAAAATATATAAATATCATTATTTTTTTAAAGCAACAACTATTGTTACACACAAATACCCTTTAATTAATCCAATCCAACTTTTGATAATACCTGCGAAAGGAACCTTTCACGAAGTTCAACAAATATGTGGTACTATTTTTTTCAATGCCACGCGGAATTTATTTATTTAAGACTTTGACCAACTTTTTTATTTATTTTATTTTGTATTTTATGTTGACTTTGAGGCCTCACACCTGTTAAACAATTGCTTCGTTGAAAAGTGGTCCAAGCAGTGAGCAAACAAAAGTATAATCGAAATTACAGTAGTGTTCTCTCAAAAAAAAAAATAAAAAAAAAAATTACAGTACTATATGGTACGCTATGAAATTAAAACAATCTCTCACGCTATCTATTTATTTTCAACAATAAAATCTCCGAATTGACAACTGGTCTCGTTGAATATGATCTATATCATTTAAAGTATCTATAAATCGAATTTTATGACTTTTCGATATGGTTTATTTTGTACATCAAGTGGATACAAAATAAGTAGCTAAAAATAAATATTCTTTAAAAGAAGATGATAGAATTTTCATATTATGTTGCAGTGTATGATAAAAATCATGTCATAAATACTTTTCAGACCCAATTAGAAGCTCATCTTAATTTTGGACCACAATGAAATATTTTAGTTTTTTATTTCTTCACAAAATAGAGAGAATTAGCAACATTAATTAAGGCCTAATTTTGGATTTGCTCTTGTGAACACGATCTATCTATTAACAGCTTCTTTCTTTGACACCACTGTTCACTTTCTCACTTGTAGGAAACTTTTTCTCTTTCTTTTTGCCAAAAAGCTAAAGCTAAACAATTAAACAATAAAAGTGGATAGTACTTATGAAATTTTCACAATAATTTATTGTGATTCAACCTCCTTTTTTTTTTTTTTTTAAATACCTTTGAAACCTCTCATTTAAGTAATGAGAAGAATATTTAGTCAGAGTCTAGCTATATTAATTGTTAGGTAAGATTTGCTCAAAATCAAACCTAGGAGAGGTGCCGTGCCATAAAGTAGCATTTTGTTAAATTATATATAAAATTAAGAGTCTTTACATAGGTGTTGGTGAGAATAAATCACGAGTCAATCACTTAGGTGGTAACGTTTCTGATAAATAATGCTATATCAGAAATATTTATTTGGATATTAGAATAAGTTATTCTATAATTATTTTTGTGTTATGAGATTTGCATCATTAATCACAGCTAGGGGTGGCAATCCAGCTCGCTATTCGCAAGTCAGCATGCGTTCGGCTCGATAACAGCTCAAATACATATATTTCATATTTATATAATTTATATTTTTATATATTAATAAATAATTATATATAATATATATTTTTATTATTTAATTTTTAGGAAAATAAAAATATAAATGTGAGCTTAATTATCAAAAAACTTATTTATATATAAAGTTTCAATTATTAAATCAAAGTCTAATGAATAAGATTTTATAAATTATTTTTTATATATATTCATGTTCGGCTCGTTTACACCCCTAATCACAGCTGATGAGCTTTCTCTCAGAGTCTTACAACTTTACAAGGTGACAGCAGACATGATTTCTATTGCCATACAATCAAAATGTTAAAATCCATAAAAAAAACAAAGAAAAAAAAAAGACTTGGAAGCTGATATAATATGCATGCTATTATAGGCATCTAAATATGTTCCCCATTAATTAATTTCTATATATTATTAAGTAAACAAAAGAGATATGTTGAACAAGATATTACTATATTAGTGCATTCAAACAAATGCTTAGTAATTTTATATAGAAAAAATGATGGAAATAACGTTATGGGAGTGTGTGGTTATTCGAACATATGTTGTGTTAAATTCAATTCCTAGCGCAAGTGGCTAAATATTTAATAGTTGGAATCTGAGCTCCCCAAGTTCAGAGTCTAATTGCTTTATATTTCAAGTAAGTTCATATCTCAAAAATATAAATAAAACAGCTAATATGCAAAATTTTATATATATATATATATATGCCGTATTAAAAGGTGAGACTTTCGAGCATCTAGGGGGTTAGTAACTTAGTTAGGCTTAAACTATATAATAATAATACAAGTACATTAGCCTAACTAGATATTATCAACAGTGGATAAACTATACCAAACTTGACTAAACCTTATAAAACACAAGCAACTCTACCAATATTTGGGTTCGAATCTCCGAACATTTGACTCATACCATCCAATCTTTTTCATATGACATTTCATCATCAACCTTTTACTAAGTTCCACGTAAATATATATGGTTGCATTGTATTAAAATGCGAAAATGTATCTCCATTTATAAGTGAAAATTGAAGATAATTCATAATCATGTTATTAATGGAGCATATTTTACTATTAGTTTATTTATAGACAAAATTGATTAACAAAATACTGATCAAAATAAATCGTATTTTAAAAGTAAAAATTGAAGGCGATTCATAATAGTGATATTGATAGAGTATATTTTATTATTGGTAGAGAAGTACGGTGAAGCTTGTCGCTATTTTATTTATTAGATTTGATCAAATTTATGGATAAAATAATGATGCTCCATTGACCATTTAGTGGGGTCAACCATCCTTAAAAATAAGCAAACCAAAGAAATTAATAATAGTTACTTTTTCTCACATACGTGTCACACAGCGAAAACGTGGGAAAAATTCCCCTATTTTTTGGAATTTAAAAAAAATATTCGTTGACACTCGTGCCAATGGATCGAAGTAATTATACATGTTTGGGTACAAAATGAGGACTTAGTTTGAAATTTTGATCGGTTTTAATTCGCATATAAAGTGTAATATAGATTACCCATTTGACAGAGATTTATTTCACCTAAAAAATCCAATAAATGAGTAATCTATTATTGCATTAAAATAACAAGTAATCTATTATTGGTATTGTCCTTCAAGATGTAAATAAATAAAAGCTTCGAGTCCTATTTAGACTTTTGACGACCTCATAAAATTATTTTATTCGTATATAATAATAATAATAATAAAATATGGAATTAATGTAGATTATGAAAAGTGATATCACGATCAAACGAATTAAAGAAATTAATTGATGTAGTTTAATGAGCTGGATTGATTGAACACAGCAGGAAATGCTACGAGTTTGACCGTTGACTAGAATAAAATCAGGTTGACCAGCCTTGTGACGTCACTGGCCGAGGACCGATCTCGGGAAATATTGCGTGAACTTGGTCCACCACCTCAACTGTGAACCACCTAAATAAAAATTGCGTGGGCCTGATCCACCAGATCAGTAGTGGACCACCTAAGATGCATTTTTCCTGGCATCTTTAAAGTTCGAACCCGAGAGCCCACCACTGTAGCCAGAAACTGAAGTATATTTAAATAAAAAGAAAGGTGAAATTGTGTGAAAACCCCTAACCTATACTTATTTTTAAATTGGATCCCTCAACTTGATCATTTCCAATAAAAAATCCTAACTTCTAATTTTGGAAGATAATCTACTTTCATTAAAAATGATCTTAATTTGAAAAAATAGATTATTTTACATTTCATCGGACAATTGACCCATACGTTTCTCAAGCCCATACGCGAGAGAAAGTATAGATAATAAACGCAAAAAAAATCAGAAATATCTAAACATTATTCTCCAAAAGCTCAAGTTTTCTGATAAATCTAAAAAATCTTGTTCAAAAAAATTGTAAATACACTGAACCACTACAAAAATTTTGGTAATGTAAGATGCCCTTAAACCAATTTATCATAACCATACATATATATAGGCCATGGCTACTATACTATTATGAGTATTGGAGCCATGGTTACTATACTATTATGAGCATTGGAGCCCTCGTACTCATAAGTTGTTTTCAATAATGGAGCTTCCAAATTGACGATCCACTCCGTTAAATATGATCTAGAGTATTTGAAACTTCTAGAAAATAAATTTCGTAAATTTTCAAAATCATAATAAAGTCCATCAAGTGGGCATAAAATGAACGATCAAAATCGAACGACGTCCTAAAAAAGGATGATCGGATCCTTCAATTCAAGATCAGAGTTATTGATCTTTATCTATGTAGTGAATACAATTTTCTATCAAAAATTCAACAAATTTCGATTCTTTTACACCGTTAAACTAACAAGTATCCCATACCGGCCGTTAAAAATTGTCAAATTTATGACCTCTTGATCGTAAGGTAAATGATGTCGAAAATTTATAAAATTTGATTTCTAGAAGTTTTAAATACAGTAAATAACGTTTAACGATGTGGATCGTCGATTCGGAAGGTCTATCATTGAAAACAACTTATGAGTACGAGGGCGATCGTACTCATAATAGTATAGTAGCCGGACCCCATATATATATATATATATATACCAGAATAAAAACGCAAAAGAGAAAGTGGATCAGTACACACACTTAGTCCTGTGATGAAACATTCTAAGTTTGTGTGACAGGAAAGTATATATCATATTACTTATTATTTACAACATTTTTTCGTCAGTTACTTATTATTTACAACATTTTTTCGTCAGTGGGACCATATAGGGATGTTAGGGGGCTAAGGGCAGAGGGGTGGAGCAATAGTTTTTACGGTTGGCGTCGGAGATGTAGGGTTGAGATGCCACATGGTCGAGCGCGGCCGTCACATCACGCATTGTGGGACGCAGATGGGGCTTCCCATGGAGACACAGTGAGATAATGACAGCCAGCTTGTAAAAGGCGCGGCGAGGGAAGCGCCCCTGCAGTAATGGGTCGGCCAGTTGAATGATCCTCCGACGATCATTGAGGAAAGGGCGCGACTGCAAAAAGTAAGTTCATCAGACGAAACTCACAACACATCGGTAGCTTGGATGATGAGAAAGGAACTACGTGCGCCTAACAACGTAGAAAACCACGTACACAGAATGCATCGAATAAACTCAGGTTATAGCAAAACGATCGGACCATCAGATGTTTTGGACTTCTTTCACAGAGGAAACAAAAGTTAGGGGATGAAATTACTTACCCACTCTATTAACTTCTGCTCGTCAAATTCTTTGGAGAAATCAACAGCCTGCCTTCCAGTGATGATCTCCAACAGAACCACACCAAAGCTGTATACATCAGATTTCACGTTCAGCTTCCCGCTCATAGCATAATCGGGAGCGCAATAGCCATACGTTCCCATCACCCTCGTCAAAACATGAGTGTTATCGCCGACAGGCCCAAGTTTGGCCAGCCCAAAATCGGAGAGCTTGGGGTTGAAGTCATCATCTAATAAAATATTTGAAGACTTCAAGTCGCGGTAAATAACCGGCGGGTTAACCGTGTCGTGCAGATAGGTGAGCCCTTTTGCGGCCCCAAGAGCAATCTTTATCCGAGTGTTCCAATCGAGTGGCTCTTTGTTAGGAGGCACATCTGATGAAACGAAAGCCACACATTAATCCGCAATGTGAGGAAACTACAATTTTCCTGATATTCGCCCTTATAGCATGTACCACAACAATAACAACACCGATTAAAGTAATAGGAACGTATCGCAAGAAGTAATAGGAAGTTATAGGAATGTATGGAAAGGTTAAATTATTCATTATACAAGTTAACAAACTGCAAGGAAGAAAAAAATGGTGCCAAGAACAGGCACTAATATGCGGCTAAAAACTATAAGATGTGAGCGACACAATGAGGCAAAAGTTTAAACCCACTTAGGTTTTGCAGCCCCAAGTACTGAACATTTACAGATAATAGATTAAGAAATAAAAGGAACCTAAGATGACAATGTTGTGGTTGACAAATAGCACTAATAGACGAGAGAGCACAAGAAACCTAACATAACCATTACAATTATAATACAGCGCCGAGCCAGCATTAAAAATCATCTGATGCGCTAGGGCGTAAAAATGGAGGTAACCCAGGTTCTAACTTTACCGCATTTAAGGATAGTAAGCACATTTACAGCGGAAGCGCTTATGAATTTACTGTTTTGGTTAGCCTAGAAATACTATGAACAGCACATTTACTCTTTTACGAACTCTTGATCTTTCATAAATTTGTGGCCTGAAAGTTTATCAACCACAATTAAGCACCAGACGCCCTTCTTAAAACTTCCCACACGACACCACAAGCAGTTGAATTCATGAAAATTAAATTTTTCAAAGCAAAAGTCACATCCACGGAGTTAGATTCGACAGGAAGAGTAAAAAAAAGAAACTCGAATACAGGGAAAAGTTTCATGCATTTACTCTCAGGCTTCTCAGCCTCTCACAGTGTAGAAACTTACCAAATAAGTGGCCTTCCAAGCTACCCTGTGACATGTACTCATAAACCAAGAGCCTCTCCTCGCCCTCGGCACAGTATCCGATCAAGGTGACGAGATTCGGATGGTGCAGCATTATCAACATAAGACACTCAACCAGAAATTCCCGGCTCCCCTGCACCCCCTCCCGATTGAGCTGCTTGATTGCCACAACCTGTTCGTAAGTGTTCAACAACAAAATCATCATCAAAATTGAAACTTTTTCAATAAAAAGAAATAAAACCGGATCAAGCTAATTGAAGAAAATGAATAATTCATTCACCTGGCCTGATTCCAAGAACCCTTTATAGACCCTCCCAAACCCCCCTTCTCCGATCAAATTCGCCTCCCGGAAGTTCTGCGTGGCAGCAGCAAGCTGCTGCAAGGTGAATCTACAGGCTCCACTGCCGCCGCTTCTCTCGCCATCCGGAGAGAGAGCCCTCTTCTCGGTCTCTACAAACAGAACAAAGAGGCCACAAAAAGACACTTACAGATCTTCAAAAAATGGCAAATAAGATGCAAATGGAACAACGAGGCTATGAAGAACAACGAAAACAACGCAAAAAAGAAATTGAGGGGAAAAAAGAAAGATGGAGAATGGAGATCATACCTAAGGAATCGACGATGCCAGATAGGGATCGAGAGCGCATGCTGTGGCCGCTCCGCCGCGGAGGATCCTTCAGGCGGGAGCCGCAAGCGAAGCAGCTCATCGCGCCGAAGGGATAAAAAATGGGGGCAAGTGGGAAGACGAAACCCTAATCTCCTCTCCCTCGAAGAGAGGAGCCGAACCCTAGAAAGCTACATTGTACCTCCGCATTCATGATCGCCTCCCTCGACCATTCTCCCTCCCCTCCAAAAATAAAACCCTAGAACAGATGATCCGAAAGAACCGGATCGCCATTAATAGCAAAAGAGACCCTCTCTCCTCTTCGGCGAGTACGTAATTTGCTATTTAGGGTATGCGCGCTAGGGTTTGCGAGTACAACAACTCGCTCCCGCATGGCACGCGGGGAAGAGGAAGAGAATGGGGGGAAAGAAGAAGCCATGGGAGAGCGAAAGGGAGGAGGAGGAAGAAGACGGGAATTAGGGTTTCGTTATTTGCTTCTGTTCGAAATTGGGAAATTGGGGCTTGTTTTGGCGCGCACAAAGAGAGTAAGCAGGTTAGTTACATTATTTGCAATAGACCGAGTTTGCCACGTCATCGTGAACGGCTCACTCCAAGTCCTTTTTTTTGGTAATAAAATAAAGATAAAAATATATCTAGAAGTTACCTAAATTTTAGACCATCTTGAGTCAGTTTTCAAATATTTCAAAATTTTAATATTACTATCTAATTTTTTAATTAATTTGATTTCAATCAATCAACAGCAGTTTGATTTTAAAATTTAAATGCGTCGTTACTTTTATATATTTAATTAGTCTATTTTATACAATACTTACAATTATAAATTTATTAAAGTGAATAATTAGCTTAAATTTTGAAGTCAATATATCATTTATTGACTCAATTAAATAAATTTAAAAATTGAATAGTAAAATTAAAATTTTGAAAGATTGAATAGTAGAATCAAATGATCCACTATTCATGTAAGTTCTCTACATATTTATCTAAAATAAATTACTTTTTATGCTTATACCAAATTGTAAATATTAAGACCTTTTGATCAAAGTGAATTAAATTTCTAATTTTTAATCACAAAAAAGAAAATCTCATGCCGAATAATTTACGCAAGGAGGTATTTCATATTTGAGACACAGAATAAACTACATTAAGAGCTTTTTATAATTAAGTGTTTTAATTTTTATCTGGGGTGAGTGTATTTCGGAGTCTAAATTGGGTCATGTTGGCCCAACCCATGGGTCATGCTGGGTCGCATTTAGATCTGGCAAACAGGCGGGTTGGATAACACACGGACGGGTCATTATACCCGCGGGTTACTTAGGCATGGATAAAATTTACCCATAAATTTTTGGATAATCAACATCTTTACCCATACCTGCCCGCGGGTGGGCGGGTGGGTATGCCGGTTACCAGCAATTTTTTTTTCTTTTTTTTTTCTCTTATATTTTTTAAATGCAAACACATATGTATAAGTTTTAAAATATAACATAAGTCATTATTTAAAATATCATAACATACAATAAAAATATTTAAAGTCTTAAAGCAAACAAATTTTGTAATATAAAAGACGTGATAAAAAATTAGGGTTAGAATTTTTATGATGGATAAATAAAAATATATGTATTTTAATTAAGAAAATATATTTTTTAATTTAAAAATATATGTGCGTATACCCGTACGAGTACCCGCGGGTTACCCAAAACGCCCACAGCTTAATGGGTACCCACCTGTTTTATCTATAATTTTTTGGGTTAGAAAAGTTGGTACCCATACCCGCAAATTTGCGGATAACCCACGGGCACCTGCGGGTATGGATCAAGATTGCCAAGTCTAGTCGTATTCAGCTGAACCATAACACTATAAATAAATGCGGGCTTTGCTGGCACGGCACATGCGGTATTATATCTTTTCACCTCTTTTGGTTCGGGGATAAGAGTAAGGATAAGTCCTTATCTCATCTTTATACTTAAACGCTATTTTTCGTACTAAGAATAATAGCTCGGATTAAAAATCTGGAATTATTGCTCCACCATTATCCTTAGAACAATCAAAAACAAAATTAATTAAACTTTAATTAATTTTAATTATAATAATAAATTATTAAATAGATTATTAATCTAATTAGTAATGTTGCCATTA
The DNA here is from genome assembly GCF_001540865.1 of Ananas comosus. NCBI lineage: Eukaryota > Viridiplantae > Streptophyta > Magnoliopsida > Poales > Bromeliaceae > Ananas > Ananas comosus. The sequence continues at coordinate 1,199,237 of NC_033645.1, forward strand.
CTAAGGATCGAATCAACCTCTCTCTCTCTCTCTCTCTCTCTCTCTCTCTCTCTCTCATTTTTTGTGCCTTCATAAATCGGTCAATATATTAGTTTATCACAAACCCTCGAAGAGACTCACTAAAAATTGAAACCTTAACTTTGAGTCAGTAATCAGAATAACTGTACATAATTTTACCCATTAGATTAATTTTACCTGTTAGATTATACTGTTCAATCAACCACTCACTCAACCCTAAAGGACCTACATCATTCTAACCACACATCTTTTAATCCAAGGACAGAAAACTTAATAGCACAAGTCATTGGTGCTATTAATAGTATTCCAGCCTAATTATATATATATATATATATANAGCAATGTGGTGTCACACTATATATATATATAGAATTATGTTACTATACTATCTATGGTACCGGAGCTTCGGTACTATAGTCATGTTTTCGATTTTAGAGTGTTCAAATTAATGATCCACACCGTTAAATATGATCTAGAATATATAAAGTTCTTAGGAATAAAATTTTATTTTTTTTGAACATCGTTTACTTTGTAAATAAATTATGTCAAAATAGATAGTAAAAATTGAATAATCTTTAAAATTTGAGTATAGGACTTTTAAATTTAAGATAGATAGTTTAAAGTATTTTTTATCAAAATTTGAAAAAATTTAGATTCTTCTACACCATTAAACTCCAAACTCGCCATAGTAACCATTAAAAATTGACAATTTTGAAATGGTTTGATCGTAAAGTAAACTATGTCGAAAAAATATAAAATTTTGTTTCTAAAAACTTTAAATACCCTAAATCAGTTTTAACGGTGTAGATCATTGAATTAAACACCCTAAGATCGAAAACGAAATTATAGTACCGGAGCCTCGGTATTATAGATAGTCTAGGAGACTAGCTCTCTATATATATATTTGAGTTTGTTATTTACAAGCCCGTCATTTTGGATAACATAATATCAACATTAATTCCAAACACATTCATTATGCAGGGTTATGAGATTAATTTTTTTTTTTTTTTTTTTTAGAGATAGGTAGCATGCTATCCGTTTTGCTTATTTCATTTAGAAATAAACTCAGCTAAAAATATGAATCAACTAGGATTTAAACTTGAGACCTCACGTATCGATCACCAAGCCTTTCGTAATGAGATTAAAATTCTCACATCATAAATTAATGAGTTAAATTTTTAGTTTTTTTTTCTTATCTATTAATTTTATATTTATTTTTTATTTATATTTATTATGTCTGTAAATAAAGATGTTAATATTAATTTGGACACAAACCTTATCTTTATCTTCATCTTTGACCTTTGCGTACTCCCCGTCGCATCCGTCGACTTCCCGAAAGCGATGTTTATAGGGATATCGTGCTTTAAGATTAGGACAGAAAAAATAAAAAATAAAAAAAAATCCTCGCCACGTCGAAAACGAATTTTGTGTTAAAGTAATCCCTTCTAGAGTGGACGGGAACACGTGGCACCATAGACATCACCGTCATGTGTCCACGTGGCTCCGCCTCTGCTTATTTTATTACTAGCAACTAACCCTTGCAATGCACGAATTTTAAATTGATCTTTTAATTACATTTTTTATATAATACATATTAATTTTTACATATTAAGTTTTTTTAATATATTTTTATTATAATTTTTATATAATATATATTAATTTTTACATAGTAAGCTTTTATTAGAAAAATTATTGAATCAAATTAAAATAAATACTATCATGATAAACTAATAGATTGTAAGTAAATAATTTAAAATGAAAAGATTTTAAAATGAAAAAGTAAAAAGGTTCAAATCCATTAAAAATTTAACATAATTATTATTTATATATTTTTTAATACACAATATTGAAATGGCGAAGAAAATTAATTTTATTTCAAATTCTTAATGACTAATTCTGTAAAGTTATTTTTTGAAGGATTTAAAGTGACTAAATTTGAAAAGTAATTTTTTAGAATTGGAAAGCATATACATATTATGATTCTTTTAAATAAAAAATAATTATTATTGTGAATAATTAGTCATGTATGTATATCGATATTTTCACAAATCAATCAAAAATTTAAATATAATATCAAACATACCTCCCAAAGTATTATTGAGCATTTCTTGCGATAGGGTAAATATTTATGCGCTCGAAATTTCAATACTATGACGAAGTGCAAAGCGACTGGTATATATCCTGAAAAAAAAGAAGATAATATATACATTACAACAGACCAAATCTTAAAGTAATTATTTTCGAATTTTGAAAATAACTTACATTTTGTAGAAAGATTGTGCATAAAGTAAAATAAACTTACATTTTGTAGAAAGATATGTGCATAAAGAAGATGAAAAATAAAGTTACATTTTTGTAGAAAGATTGCATAAAGATGGAAATAAGTCCGCCTTCCACTACATACAATGAATAATAACATGAGAAAATAATGACTTTTCTTGTAATAAATCAATAAATTATAATTTTAAGATAAAAATTTGTTGTAACTTAACTATAAAAGTTGATAGCCCTCAATCAAAGAAAGAAGGAACAAAAATAAAAAAAAAAACTATTGTGCAGTTAAGGAAAAAAAAAATAATTATTACTTTTATTATTTTAATATTTAAAATAAGTAAAGCTATTATATATAAAATATATATAAAAAAGAAGACCAATTTTACAATATCAAAATAATTTGGTATTATCGTTATTATTTCTTCTAATTATTTAATATATTGTATAATAATTTAATTAAAATAGTTGGTATATATATATATATATATATATATATATAATTAATATATATATATATATATATATATATATATATATATATAGAGTAGGGCTAGGAATTGTAAAAAGTATTATGGGGGTGATACTTGTGTTTTTACATTGGATGGAGAGATGTGAGGTTCAGATGATGGTGTAGGTGGTGGTAGTGGTGGTGTAGGTGGATGTGTTTAATTCAAGGCTATTAATAATCAAAAAGTAGATCCAATGGCTTAAAACCTAATAGCACCATGAGGTGTACTTGTAAAGTATCATAGCTCAACTCTATATATATATATATTTATAGAGTGAGGCTACTATGCTATCGAAGCACGGAGCCTTTCGGCTTCCAGCTCGTTTTCGATGTTGCGAACTTTCGAATCGTCGATCGGCTCCGTTAAAATTGATCTAGAGTATTGTACCTAGAAATAAATTTTATTATTTTCGATATCATTTGCTAGTGATCGAATGGGCTCAAAATCAACAAATTTCAATGGCCGTAGTGAGCCATTTGCAGTTTAACAGGTCTTGTAGAAATATCAAATCACGTGAAATTTTGATAAAAAAATTCTTTATACTATATAAAACAAAATCAATATTCTTTGATTTAAAATTTAATGTCATATTATTACATTTTGTAAGATTTTATTTTCAGCCGTTGATTTTGAGCCCCTTCGTTCACTAGCAAATGATTATCGTAAATCATTAAAATTTATTTTCTAGGTACTTCAAATACTCTAGATCAAGTTAACGGAGCCGATCGACGATTCGAAAGTCGCAACATTGAACGACTGAAGCACGGAAGGCTCCGTGCTTCGAAGCATAGTAGCCTCACTCTCATATATATATAAATATTATATATATATATATATTATATTATATATATATATATATAATCCAAAAAATTAAATAAAATTAAAACAAACACCTGAACTTTTCACGCCGCCCACGCTCTTCCTTTGACGCGCCTGCTCGCCATCATCCTGCAATGGGTAAAAGTAAACGCGTGAGAGATCGTTAGAAACCTAAACCCCAAAGAGAAAATAGAAAAACTATAAAAAGTTGAATAGGCCTCAATCAAAGAAAGAAGGGAAAAAAAAATAACTTTGTTCAGTTAAGGAACAAAAAATAACTGTTGTGCAGTTAAGAAAAAAAATAACTATTGTGCAGTTAAGGAAAAAAAATTATTACTTATATTATTTTATATTTAAAAATAAGTAAAGCTTTATTATATAAAAAAAATATATAAAAAGAAGACCAAATTTTACATATTTAAATAATTTGTATGTATGGTTATGATTTCTTCTATTATTTAATATTTGTATAATAATTTAATTAAATAGTTATATATTAATTTGGTATGTATGGTTATAATTTTCTCTAATTACTTAAATATTTGTAATAATTTAATTAAAATAGTTGGTTAGATATATATATTATATATATATATATATATTAATATTATATATATATATATATATTATATATATATATATATATATATATATATATATATATATATGCCACGTGGCACATTGAACTTTTTTGTAAGTGCGCGCACTGGCATCATTTGCGTTCAATTGGAACAATGCTTCCACAAATTATATATAATAATATAAATTATTATATGATTTAATCATTAATTTTAATTAAAGTTTTAATTAATGGAATATTTAAAAGATAAGAGTACTTTAAAAAATTCTGCAATAATCATGTTTATTTGGAAATGGAAAGATTTGGTGTGAAATTAAAAAAAAAGAAAAATTATTACATTTTCTTTATATGAAAAGAGATAATAATTGTTTCTTATTTTTATTTTTGGAGATAAAAAAAACATAACCCATGTTGAAAGTTTTATTTTTCTCTGTTTTTCTCTTTTTTTTCTTTTCAAATTTTGATTCAAGCAGAGAACATAATTTAATCTCATAGTTTTCTTTTTTTTTTCCTCTTATTTTTTCTTTATTCAAACAGAATGTAAAAGATAATACTTATTTAATTATTTAATTAAATAAATTATCTAATTATAATTTAGGAATTATTACGACTTTGCTTTTAAATCTTGTAAAATCAGATTAGATATGAGTTTTCAAGATAATTTCTGTACTAAATAATATCCGAGATTCTAAGTTTGAAGTCTAATTATTTTATATTTTCAACTAAATTTATTTTTTAAAAAATAAACGAAATAGATAGTATAATATTTTTCTCTCCGGAATTATAAAATAAAATTTTCTACTTTGTAGAGTAATCTCAGTATGCTGCATATAAGGTAATAAAATCTATACATACAATTTAAAATGGGTAAACTTCAAATACCATTCACGTGGTTTTGCACTTTCTCACTTTAGTAACTTGTAATTTAAAGTGTATTAAGTTAGTGTCATGTGGTTTCATTTTTAATTTTTGGTCAATTTTTTCGTTAATATTTTATTAAATTATATAAAAATTTTTTCAGATATCCCACTTACGTTTATCGAATATTTATTTTAGTATCTTTTCGTTTTAACTTTGTCACTGATTTAACGAAAAAAATAAGTAAAATCGATAATAAAAATATAAAAATAAAAACACAGGACACTAAATTAATATACTTTAAACCATTTGGTAGTAATGTGAGAAATTGTGAAACAACATGAATGATATTTGAAGTTTCCCCATTTAAAATTACGAGCCGCCAAATAAAAGGAAAAATTCAAATTATGAGACTTTCAATTACATACAACTAACAAATTATATACAAATATATAGAACTAGTTTGGAATACTATTAGGGTGCGTTTGGTTCGCATTATGAAAGATTACTAGGAATAAAAGATATCTGAGAATCTTATTACTATTCATCCTATTACTAAGAATGTGGAATTCCTATGTTTGGTTCGCACGGTAATATTAATTAGCCATGTTATTTAATATTACAAAAAATATACAATTTATTTATTTATTTATTTATTTAATTTTAGATAATGTTACCAAAAGTTTCAACATCTTTTTAGAAAAAAGGAAGAGAGAGTATAAGATAGAGAGAGAGCATAATTAAAAAAATAGAAAAAAAAAATATAGTCAAAATTAGAGGGAGTGAGAGAGTTGAAATTTTAGAAAGAGAGAGAGAGAGAGAAAGCTTAGTTTAGAGAGAGAAAAAAAAAAGTTGAATTTTAGAGAAAAAAATAAGTTTAGAAAGAGATATAAGATTAGAGTGTAAAGACAAATAATATCAATTAGCCGGCGGGTAGGAAGAAAAAAAGAGATTAGACATATTATGATTACCCCAATCCATTAATATGAGGATACCCACCCCCCCTCAAGGGAATGAGATTAGTACTTTGGAGTGAATCTTATTCCCAAGTGAATCCAATATTATCAACTAGATTACTTAGTGCGTTTAGCCAAATACTGTCATAATTTTTTATTCCCATTGGATTACTAGGAATCTTTAAAAGATAGCGCGAACCAAACGCACCCTTAATAACATCAAATTATTTGTGCTATTAGATTTTTGGTCCATAAATGAAAGAATGTGCGGTTAGGATAACAGTAATTTTTAGGGTTTAGTGAGTGCTTTGTTGAATAATATAATATTAGAGTTGAAAAATGATCAAAAGGTTTATTTTTATTTGTACTAATATTTATAAATATATCATATCAGACAATTCCTTACTACAGGACCAAATATGCAATGCAGAGAGATGTAAAGGATTAGATATTTTCATTAGACTATGGAGCTCTAGCCCAAAATTTACATGGAGAGTACGGTGAATTGTTCATTATATTTAACTTAAATTCTTCTTTCAATATGGCACTTACGTGTAGTATATATTCACGTGGCAAAAATAAGATTAATTTTATAAATATAAATTTTATGAGACTATTTGTACAAAAAATATTTGTTAAAAAACTAAATGCAAAAAAAAAAAAAAAAAACTATCTTTAATAAGAGAATGTGCCTATCAACCAATAAACCTTTTGTTCCGCTCGAGAAAAAAAAGAAGGATAAACTTTAAGGGTGTGTTTGGTTCGCGCTATCTTTTCAAGATTCATAATAATCCAATAGGAATACAAAAATATTACGATGTTTGGCTAAACGTATAAGTAATCTAGTTGGTAATATTAGATTTACTTGGAAATGAGATGCATCCCAAAGTACTAATCTCATTCCTTTGAGGAAGGATGGGTATCTTTATATTAATGGATTGGAGTAATTATAATATGTTTAATTTTTTTTTTTCTTCTCACCCAGTAGCTAGTTAATATTATTTTTCTTTACACTCTAACCTCGCATCTCTCTCTAAACTTATCTTTTTCTTTCTAAACTTCAACTCTTTTTCTCTTTCTAAATTAAGCTATTTCTCTTCCTCTTTTTGTAAAATCTCAACCCTCTTATTCTCTTTAACATCGACTTTATTTTTCTTCCTATTTTTTTTAATTATGCTCTCTCTATTTAACCTATGTTCTCTCTCTTTTTTCTAAAAAAATATTAAAATTTTTTATAGTATTATTTAAAATTAATTAATTAAATTAATTAATTAATTGTATATTTTTTGTAATCTTAAATAATATGACCAAATAATATAACTGTACGAACCAAACACCGAAATACTACATTCTTAGTAATAGAATGAATAGGAATAAGATTCTCGGATATCTTTTAACTCTTAGTAATCTTTGATAGTGCGAACCAAATGCGCCCTAAATGCCATCCCTTTGATTTTGCACTTTTTTATTTTAGTACCATAAAGTTTAAAGTGTACCAATTTAGTATCATGTGGTTTTATTTTTCTCTTTTTGTTAGTCCCTCTATTAACTTTTTGTTAAATCATATGCAAAAAATTTTAGATACCTTACTTATAGTTTATCGAATATTCACTTTAATACGCTTTAGTTTTAACTTTGTCACTTATTTAATTAAAAAATTAGTGGAGGGAATAACAAAAAGAGAAAAATAAAATCACAGAATACGAAAGTAATACACTTTAAATCACAAAGTACTAAAATAAAAAAAAAACGAAATTCCAATAGCAATATTTGAAGTTTTTTCTAAAAGGAAAAATAAAAACGAAAAAGTTCCCGGTGGACAATTTTTTCTTCTTTTTTTTTGAAAAAAAGATAGCAAGCTATCCGTTTCATTCATAAAGTAGTATGAACTTGGCAACATAGGTAAGGCAGCGAAAGCCTTAAGAAAAAAAAAAACAAAACATCAAAAATAGAGAGTGAGAGATGTATGGGGAGAGGGAGGAAAGAAAGGGATTGTTCTAACCAATTCTGTGCGAATGAATGTATACGGTTAAAAACTTGAGCTGGGCTTGAGCCTCATACCCTAAGGTACCGTTTGGTTCGGGTATAAGCAAGAACTAGCTATTACAGGGATAGGTACAAGTATGGGGAAAAGAAAAATAGTGTTTAGATGAAAATTGGATTGTTTCTGGGAATAAGAACAATGTTAGATAGTTTTATATAGAAAATGGAGGTGTTGGTAGGGATAACCGAGAACTACTATTCTCGGATAAAAAATTAGCGTTTGGATATAAAGGGGGAGATAAGGGTCTATTCCTATCCCTATCCCTAATCAAACGCTGCCTAAGTATAATATTATTTCTTCCTAGTCAGATTACCGACTATGTAGCTGAAAATTTAGTCAATTCATTTATTCGACTACGGCTGTCAATCTTGCTGTAACATTTCTCCCAAAGCCTTGTTATACTGTACTCAGGCGATATGGTAGGCAAGTTATTCGTCGAACAAAAAAGTAAATATCGAAAATAGAGACATCTTGAAAATAGGTGATCGCAGATTTCAACTTCATTGGCACAAAACATACGCAGCTGTTCTCCTGTCCAACCCTGCTTAAAAACATTATCTACAGTGAGCACCCTTGTTTTGAATACTAATCAAATAAAAATCTTGGCCTTCACTGGAATCGTGACCTTGTCGATTGGTGGACAACTTCAATCTTCAAACCGAGACAACAATCAAGATAGGGCAGCAGGACGGCTAAGGAGGCAAACTGTTCTCGGTGTACCTGTACGGCAATCTTGTCTGCACCGTGTGATGTGAATGGAACGGCCAAGATTTAACAGATTGTCGTAATGTGGTCAATTTTGGATAACTTCCTTTGGAAGGAAAAATTAAATTACGTTCACCAATGATAAAACTTCGGTTCAAAGTGAATATTAGGATAAATTATATTTTTGGTACTCAGTTATGACACACGATATACTTTAATTTATTATAATTTCTGATTCGAAATTTAGAAATTACTGTATTAAGTTTCAAATTTAATTTATAAGGCTTAATATTGAAGAGTTTCAGGTGTGAAAGGCATTACCAATCATAATATTATGTACCTTATATATATATATATATTATATTATTGTTACTATCTTATTTTTATGGTTTTATTAAAATTCAAAAAACCTTATTGACCGAAATGCCCTAATGGTTTATCAAATATCGGCAACTCTCTCTGAAACGGGAACTTCCAGTGGCAGTGAAGTAATAAAATCCAATTGGAAGGTGAAATATGTTAAAAATAAATAAATAAATATATAAATAAATATTAAAAAATAAATGAAATCTAAGGCGCGTTCGAACATGGTTAGGAAAAGATTCGCGTGCGAAGCACCACACCGCGCCCGCGCTCTCCCGACTCCCCCTCGTTTATCCTTACCCTCTCTAATAAGGCACTCTTAATTAAAGTTCCAAAATTAATCTAAAAAAATTTTAGATAAATTGTCAAAAAACAGAAGATAAATTAAAATTAAATTTAGAAAGCAAATAGAAGTAGACACGCTTTTTAAGTAATTTTAGAAATATAATTTGGTGTTTGATAATAATAAAAAATGCTTAAATTTAGTTAATTGTATTTATATATATATATATATATAATAATTTTAAAATTTAAATCGAGAATTCTTTTTTTTTAAAAAAAATATATAAAGAGCTAATTATTCTCCTAAAAGGTGATTCACACACGTCAATTTCACAAACTTGTGGAAAATTTATTCTCGTAATATTTCCAGGGCATGGATTCCATGACCCTTCTCACTTTCTCTTCATTTTCTTCGTCTTCTTCGTCTTCAGTCTCCTTCTCTCTCTATCTCTCTATCTCTAGAGAGAGAAAAGATGCGGCGGAAGATGATGACGTCACTCGTCGCCCTTATCCTCGTCGTCGTCGTCGTCGTCGTCGTCGTCGTCTCCTCCTCCTACAACATCAACTGCCACTCCCGCGACCTCCTCCTCTCCTACTCGGAAACCCTAACCCTAGCCCTGAACTCCACCGTGCCCCAGGCCCTCCACGAGGCCTCCAACCACGCCCTCGCCGAGCTCCCTCGCGACCCCCGCCGCCGCCGACGCCGCCGCTCCGTTCGTCCTTGGACCTGCTGGCGCCGCCGCCGCTGCTGTTAACCTCGTGGTGCCCCCCCGGCNGCCTCGTCCTCCCCGGCGGCGACGGCGCCGCCGGGGAGGAGCCCTCGCCGGAGATGCTCCGGTGGAATCGCCTCGCCTACGAGTCCCTCTCCACCCCCGACGACGTCGTCGTCTTCGCCAAGGGCGTCAACACCCGCTCCGCCGCCGCCGCCGCCGAGGTCCGCTGCGTCTACTACTCCGTCCACGGCGGCGCCGCCCCCTCCTCCTCCGCCGCCGCCGCCATTAGCGCCGCCCAGGAGGTGTTCCGCTGCCCCCACCCCCCGCCCTCGCCCTCGCCCTCGCCCTCGCCCTCCCTCGAAGTCGGCGCCGAGCTCCGCGTCTCCCTCGCGACCGGCGCCGCGGACGCGACCCCGATCCCCTCCCTGGCCAGTTACCGCCCGCCACGCGCCCCCCCGGCGCACGGTAGCCCCGCGGCGCCGCGGTCGCTAATCTGCGCCTGCACGATGGTGTACAACGCGGCCAAGTTCCTCGGCGAGTGGGTCGCGTACCACGCGGCGATCGGCGTCGAGCGCTTCTTCCTCTACGACAACGCCAGCGACGACGACGAGGAGGAGGGGCCGCGGCGATCCGCCGCCTCTCCTCGGCGGGCCACCGCGTGTCGTCCCGCTACTGGCCCTGGCCCAAGACCCAGGAGGCCGCGTTCTCCCACTGCGCCGCGGCGCACCGGGACGCGTGTCGCTGGATGGCCTTCGTCGACGTGGACGAGTTCGTGTTCTCCCCCGACTGGGCCGGCTCGCCCCGGCCCAACCGGTCCATGTTGGGCTCGCTGCTTCCGGTCCGGCCTAACATCGGGCAGGTCAGCATGGGCTGCTACGAGTTCGGGCCCTCGGGCCTTTCAGCCCACCCGAAGCCCGGCGTCACGCAAGGGTACACGTGCCGCAGGCGTGCGGCCGAGCGGCACAAGTCGGTCGACCGGTCGCTGGCCAACTCGGTGCACCACTTCTCGCTAAGAAAAGGTTTCAGGACCAGACGGGTCGGGACGGTCCGGGTGAACCACTACAAGTACCAGGCGTGGGACGAATTCAAAGTGAAGTTTCGGCGGCGCGCGTCGGCCTTCGTAGCGGACTGGTCGACTGCGGTGAACCCCGGTTCGAGGGACCGGACGCCCGGGTTGGGGTTCAAGGCGATCGAGCCGGTTGGGTGGACTGAAATGTTCTGCCAAGTTCAGGATTTCAAGCTCCGAGACGCCACCCGAAGGTGGTTCGGCGTGGCGGGGCCCCATGGGACATATAAAATGGTATGGGAATAAATTTTTTTTTTAAAAAAAAAAACTCAAAGAGAGAGAGAGAAATACTGAAACACTGCAAAAATAGATTATTAAGAATAGGTGGCATAAAGATTTTTTTTTTTTTTTTTTTTTGTTGTTGTAAAATGACATTTTGTAATAATATTTGTAAATAAAGAAAGTAACAGTGGTAATAGAGAACTTGCTCACATCGGTATATTAAAAGGATTGACTCTCTCTCTCTTCTCACAATTGCCTCTTTGGCTCTTCGCTGAAGGCAACTAATGTGCACCTGCCATGTGAGATTGCTATGTCATAACCTGGAAGAGACATGCAGAGAGATAAATAACCGGAAACAGAGGAGGAGGAAAAACCACATGTGAGATTGCTATGTCAAGGTTTGATACTTCCTATTTATGGAATTAATTACTCAAAAAAAAAAGATAGAAAAAAAAGTTGGTATATCATTATCCACAAAAAAATTTTATAAGCTGCTGATGTGTCATTGCAAAAGCACATATAGTATTTTACACTATACGCATAAACTAATTAAAATTCTTTATATTATGAGTATTAACTAACTAAAATTCTTTGTATTATTATAATCGTTAATCTATCGATAACATGCAAGGACATCATCTCAGAAGAAATACTTAGGAAGAGATCATTGCGTCCTTGCATTAAAGGATTATCAAGAGTCCATTATTGAGCAATCCAAAGTTCTTATGCCCAGTTGGTGGGTTCTACAATTTAAGTTCAAACAAGAACTTAGAATTTAATGCTTCAATAAGGAAACAAGTTTTTATTTACCTGGGTCTCCAAGGTTGCATTAAAAATCATCTTTCATTAAAAAAATAGGTAGCGAGGGGTCCTAGGCGAAGATATATATATTATGGTTATAACCGTTTTATAGCGCGCACATAAACCCTTGCCATTTTCGACCGACTTTTTCAAACTTTGAGGCCCACCAGAGTCCACAAATCAAAAGCCACCGTATTATATACATGCATATAAAACAGTTGTAAGCAATATATCAAAGTCAACAAGCAATCTTTTGAAATCACGGCGGCTAATTTCTGCTTCATTTAGTGAATTGCTTTCAATATAAATTAATCTGTACAAAAAACAGCTGCTTTCATTTTACAACACGGCGCTAATTTTGTAACTAATTGTTAAAACTCTGCATCCCTATATATCCCTCATCTGCGTCGTTCAGGCTTCGTCGACACCATGAAGCCCTCAGCCTAAGTCTCTAACGAATCGGCGACAAATCAAATAATATTGCACCTCATAATTGCAATGCTAGGTCAGGTTGCTTCTGATCCACCAGCACGCTCTTCGAAGTCGGCGATCCTGGCGACTGGAACCCAACGTTGAGATCAGGGGGTCCATCAGAACCTCTCTGAGAGTGCTGCGGAAAGCCGCGCCACACTCCTTGCTGATCAGCGCCTGAATAATCGGAATAACCGGCCAATTTAGCTTTCTCCACTTCGTGTTGGGTTACGGGTATACGATAATTGTGAGTACTGTTGCTTCTCAAGATTGTGTTGCCGTGAATCATCCTCGGTTCCAACCCCATACTTCCCCGCGGCATGGAGGATTCAACCACTTTCCCAATCTGAGAAGCCATAGTAAACCCTAGTGGGGTATTAAAACCATTTATGGTAGGTTGCGCTGCTTTATCGTCATCTTTGGTATTAGATGCCAAAGATGGCGTAGGGAGATTCGTCTCACAAACACGGTCTTGTACTGCGGAGCTATTGGAGGGGGATTCTGCAGGTGAAACTGTGGAGGTGCACGGAGTAGGCGAGATATTTTGCGGAATTGAAGAATGCAGAGGAGATGCAGTAACTAGAGGCAGATGTGAATGTTGCGGTGCTTCGTTCGCTCCCACCCACCCGGGGCCGAACTTTGTCCCGGGAGGAAGGACTTGCTCGATCCGTTTGGCGGCGATCTGCCAACCGATTGGCCCGAGCTTCGCAGCGAATCGGACCAAGCTGTGGGCATAAGTGTGCTGAATTTGAAGCCCGACCTGGCCCCCCATGACGCCAAGGTTAAAGTTGTCCAATGAAAGTATAGGAAAAAAGAAGAAGAAAAGAGCGAAATATAAATAAATGGCAAGTTTTCCAATTCAGATACTTACTGGTACCAGCTGCTTCCTATCCACTTCAAAGGTATTTATTATGGGTGGCACATGTATAGAAGTGGAATGTTGGGGTTGCATATATGTGTTCCGACGGAGTTCATCAATCAAAAATGGCTTCTTCCCATATTTAGTTACAAATCCCTTCATAGTAGAACCTGCAAAGACGATGATGACCACATGAGATAAGCACTGGGAAATTTACAAAATAAAATGCGGTACGTCCTTCCAGAGACCAGATTATTATAAGTGTGATATATAAGAGAAGCCGAAGAAAAAAAAAACCTGAACAATGTTCATTTCTATCTGATTTTTGCTCGCCAAGCCAACTACGAGTTTCGATGTTGCGAAGACCATAAGCAGCTCTTGGTGCGTCGGGACCTTTCCGCGACAAATCATCTCCCAGGTGAGACCGAAGTCCATTGTTACCAGCATTAGCAAGTGTTGCATCAGAGGGAGGATCAGAACTCGGACGAACAGAAGGAGGCCTGCCGACTTTCTTTCTGATGATGTTCTTAATTGGGGGCCTACCTCTGCGCGGCTTCTGTTCTGGTTCACTGTCATCACTTTCTTGCCTTAAATTCTCAAAGTCCTTCTTTGCAAGCTCTTCGATAGCTCGTGCCTGAACAGATTATGCACTTGTTGCTATCAATATCTCATAAAGCGATAAAAGTGATAATACCGAAATAATACTTGAATTTCGATCAGAAAAAACATTATGCCTAAGAAAGCACGTACCTGGCGGTAGTAGATTGTATCTGAAGAATTGTAGCGCATCGCGTTTGAGCTTATTAAGAAAACATCATTCTGCAAATATATTATGTCCAAGTCAAATTCATTGAGTTCATTTAAGAAGCACTTTATCAAGCAAGAGGAATGAAACACTAAATGCCTCACCATTCATAAATAGCATCAAGCAACAAAGTTAAAGCCAAAATCTAAAGGACATGCAACAAGACTACTTATATGAAAATTAGTAGTAGTTTTCCATATGACAAGGGCCTTTAACTGCATTCAACTACTCATTCTTGCAACTTGCACAAGCAGAGGGCTCCAACAAGTAGCGGCAAAAAGAACTTCACACCACACACTCAAAATGTTGAGGTAGTGATAATTTTGAGTACGGACCATTGCAAATCACAACAACAATCTCAAAAACAGAAACATGGGCAAAATTTTCCTCTTTTAGGTTATGCTGGAGAGTTGCAGCTGACCCACTAAATATAGATATGAAAACAAGTTAACAAGTTTAAGGATTTTGTGACTTGATGGAATCCTTGCAGGCACAGCAAAACACGCACTTGTTTTTCAGTACTATAAACCCTCTGGAAAAAATAAATAAACAAAAAATATCATACTAATCATACTAATCAGCTAATACGTATCTTGGGAATCACATATAGCAATAAGCAAAACAAACATCAGCCAAGCTAATTACCACAACTACCATTCAGCATATATAGACTAGAAACAGATAAAACAATAAATGCCAACAAAACTGCTACAGACAACCATGTACAGAAAAAAGTAATAACAGCATGGACTATAAGGACTGCTGCACAATGAACTAGATTAGGTGGTCCTAATTTGGCATATAAGTTCATTGACAAATACTCACATGCTAGTGAAGATTCCAAACCAACTGAGTCCCACTGGTCAAAATTGGCATAGATCCATATCATATAATATTTGCACCATAATATTTCAAAGATGTCTCTATAACTACTAAATTTGGATAGAGAGCAGAAGCATGCATATTTGGATAGCAAGAAGTCATCTAAGTAACTTCAAAGTAAAAATATTAGTATTCTGCAATGGGGAATCCCTTCTTGGTCTAGTTTTGCTACCAGATAGTGGAAACTACTTATTGTGAAAATAAAGAGCGGTCCACTAGCTTCTGTGATTACCAGCCCATGGGTAAAATCATACTTTGTTCAATCTGCACAAGATGTTCTTTAACAATGTCCATGCTGTACACCACACCTTTTGAGGCTTTTCTTAGGTTAGAAAGTAGATAAAAGAGAGTTCATATAAAAAACATGAATTTATTTCCATTATCTCAATTTGAGGAACCATGCATAAGAAAAACCAATTGTACCTAAGACGAACTTCTTTACTTCCAACCCATTAGATTTCAGTAAAATTGTGCAAAAACAGGCATTCTCATTTAACACTTCCAGAAAAATCCTTCAATAACAGAACTGGATAAATCAAATAGAACTAGGTAATTAGACTCCTTTTCTCTTTATGAGAAAGAGGAAGGAAAAAACAAAAGAAGAAATACATGTCCAATCAATCAGCAGGATGTAGAACGTACGGTTAAAGCCACGCTTTATGGAACTGAATAATATAAAAATAATATGTCCAATCAATGAGCATATAAAGTATAGTAATTTTACGTTGCCAATAACTATAAAGATAAAATTAAAATGATACAGACATAATTTGAGGTCAAAATGAGTAAGAGCAGCAAGAGCTATTACCAAATACAATGCAAAGATGCAAATGAACTGGCACGAAGGATCGAGAAATTCAAGCAAGTGTTGTAAAAAGAAATGCTTTCTTACTTTTTCACTTTTCAATGCCGGTAATCTCAATTTTGCCAGAGGAAAAACAAAGTTGTAGAGTGTGCAGTTTTCAGGTAATTATGCTTTAGTCTATGTCAATATAATGCACACTTCTCTCTCATAATATACGTCTCCAAACCTTACAAGAAATAACATTTAGCTCATTCGTCATGTAGATTCTATTTTCTTTCTTTTTCGAGAAAAAAAAATTATATTTACAATTAAAATGGATAAGTTATACAACGTGCAAACAAAATTAACTAGAGCAAGAGCACGACCATTCACAGCAATATTGATTTATTAGATTCCACAAGATGAAACTATTGGCTTCAAGAAGATGGGAGTCACTTTACATGCAATCTTAGTACCAACCTCAAATTGCTCCAAATTCGCGTAAACTCCGTCCGCAAGCTTCTTCCGTATAGTCGCAAAATCCATAGGATGCTTGATGATATCATGGTAGTCCGGAAGCTGTACGCATTCATCAACAGATCCTCATTAAGACCACATAATACAAAATGATTGAACAAGAACTATACCGAAATTACTCAGAAAAATAAATTACGGCTACAGGCACGAACCTCTTCAGGATCAACGGGCTCCGAGAAGACGCCATAGGTGTCTTTCCTGATAGTAAACAAGAACACCCAATTTGAAAAAAATTCAAATACTAGGGTCGAAAAATAACGAGAAAAAGGAAAAGGAAACAGGGGGAAGGGTTAGGAAAAAGCTCCCTGTGGAGATTGAAATAAATAAAGCAGAGCACTCACTTCTGCAGCCTATCCAGGATGAAGACCAACAACTTTTTGTCCGGCAAAGATGTCGTGGGCCCGGGATCACATTGCCCTAGCCCCCAGAAAAGATAAACAATCAAAATAAAACTTAATAGTAATTGTATACAAACATCACCAAAAAAAAAAAAAGCACTAGAAAAATGAGATTTTTATTTCCCCTTTATCAAATTAAAAAAGAGCGAGCGCCAAACCTTGAACCCCATCCGTCGCTTTCGACGCAGAATTTGGTCCTCCTCTCTGCAAGACAAAAATTTATACAACACAGTAAAAAAATCGTAATAAAATTAGAAATAATCCGGAAAAATTATAGTAGGTGCTAAAAAATTAAAAGAAAAATAAAAAGAAACCATCACAGACAGGGAAAGAAGAGGACAAAAATCCAAATTTATTCTATCAGTAAACAGTGGATTAATGCCGCAATTAAAAAATAGTAAGAAATCAGAGCAGATAAAGCTATATATTTTATTTACATTAATTTGACGAGAAAGATCTCAGCAGCCAATGATTGGGCGTTGACCTTGTCAAATCGAAACACTTTTGTGGAAACCAGGAGACCGTTGTTCTATTATTTTTTTCTAAATAATAATAATAATAATAATAATAATAATAATGATGATGATAATCCCCACATAAAGAGCGGAATCCGAGGGCCCAAACCCCCCGAATTCGACGCTTTTTTGATTCCCGGATCCGTAGCCGAAATCGTGCAAAAACCCTAAATCCACTCTCAAATCCCCCCCTAAAACCGCGAGATCCGGGACCCAAACCCTACCGATCCTCTAGATCTCGGCTTCTCCGAAGCTAATTAATTAAGATCGAATTAGGCTGATCCCCACCTGGTCCCGATCGGCGCCGATGTCGCCGATCCTGCGCTTCCTCGCCCCGCCGCCGCTGGATTCGGCGGAGTTGGAGGGGGAATCGGGGCCCCGGTGGGGGAGGCGGAGCACGAACCGGAGCTTCTTCTCTCTCCTACCCCCATCCTCCCCCTCCTCCTCGTCCTCGTCCTCGTCCTCCTCCTCCTCCTCCTCGGCGGCGGGGTCTGGGTTAGGGTTCCGGCGGGTGGGGCGGCGGGAGGGGGCGGAGAAGCGGAGGTGGGGATTGGCGGCGGCGGCGGCGGCGGGTTTGGGGTCGGGGCTAGGGTTTTGGGATTGGAGCTTTTGGAGGCGGAGGTTCCGCTTCTGGAGGTCGAGGAGGGAGGGGCGCCCTTTCTTCTTTTTCCGCTTCGTCTCCACTGGCTTGCTGTTGTCGCCCATTTCGCACGCGCGCCACCCCCCAACCCCTCCTCCCCCCCCACCCCACACACCACCACCCCTCTCTCTCTCTCTCTCTCTCTCTCTCTCTCTCTCTCTCTCTCNTTTTTTTCGTTCGTTGGGTGGTGGAGTTTGTTTCGCGGGGGGGAGGGCGCGTCGCGCACGTGACAGCCGCCTCAGTTTTTTTTTTTTTTTTTAAAAAAAAACCCCCGACCCGAGCAAGCTACGGGGAAAAAAAAAATTTCATGAACCGGGTCACAACGTCATCCAAGAACCGGTCCATATTTTCCTATGGGTAAAAGGGTGTAGGTACCCCCTCACGTACAGTTTTATCTGAAATAGCCCCCTCTAACTTTTTTTTTTTTTGTTTTGCTAAATTACAGAAAACCCTCTATTAAAATCTGATTTTTTACTTTTTTTTTCTATTATTTAAAAACCTACACTTTACCTCCTTATAAAATAAAAAATGTTCACTTTACTCCCTACTGTTAGTAATCCGTTAATGTTCGTTTATAAAATATTATTATATTTTTTTTTTTATGCCAAACATACTCTCAGCTTTCTTTTCTGTTGCCACAAATGGTGAGGGACAAAATGGTCATTTTGTCATCACAGTTTACACCGTAATCCTTGTGACCATTTTTTGTTTTACAAGAGACTAAAGCGTAGATTTTTAAATGACAGGAGGGGAATGTGAAAAATCGAATTTTGGCAGGAGAGTTTTATGTAATTTAGTCTTTTTTTTTTGTGTTGTATTGAGACCCCTTAAGCTTTTAGAAGTAAGTGATTAGACCCAAAAAAAAAAGAGAAAGAAATCTGATGATTTTATCTAATTTATTAGTAATTTGACCAAATTTAATGAATTTATTCAGTTTTTTATAAATAAAACTAAGCGGTTTAAAGGTTAATAACTAATAGAACTATTGAATTTGATAAAAATTTTAATTTAATCGGGTATAAATAGTTAAATTAAAAAACCGAGAAGTTGAGGGGCCATTTCAGACTTGAATGTGGTTGATGGGTGCTCGGTATAATTTTGCCTTTCAAATGTAGGTTGCTTAACCAGTTTAGATTCTAATTGTAGAACCTTTGTGGAGCAATTTTTATGTATCCTACACAAGTAATATCTATTTTTATATGCTCTAAATTAAGATCTAAAACATTAAAAGTGATAGATATCGTCGTCATATAAATCTATTTAAAACTTTAGATATAGTTTTCTAAGCACCAAGTCATATCAAAATTAATAATCTATAATAATTGGCCATCCCATAGGAGCTAAGTAGTAAGTTTTTAAATTTTATAAGTTTAATATGTAGGCTTTAAATCATATCCATCATATCAAATAGTTCACTTTTAGTTTTTAGGCTTTCTATAAGGAATTAATGGCCTTAGTATATGTTATATGAGGAAATAGTTGTTGATTTTCTTATACAAAATTTTTAGTTCTCTTGAAATTATTGATAGTATTCAAATATTTAGAATTATATAATTACATTTTTAAATCTCCATAATTAAGCATAGAATAATGGTATCTCTACACTCCTAGATTAAGTGTAAATTCTATATCTCATTCATTCATAAACCCCTTTTAAATCTTAAGATTAAGAATGAGTAAAATAAAGAGAGAACTTCAAATATCACCCATGTGGTTTCACACTTTCTCACTCTGATTTAGTGTCATGTGTTTTTATTTCTATCTTTTTATTATCAATTTCACTAATTTTTTTCGTTATATCAGTGACAAAATTAAAACTAAAAAGTACTAAAGTGAATATTCGATAAATCTAGATGGTGTATCTGAAATTTTTTGTATATAATTTAATAAAATATTAATGAAAAAACTGACGAAAAATAAAAATAAAATCACAGGATACTAACTTGATACACTTTAAACCACAGGATATTAAAGTGAGAAAGCGTAAAATCACAGAAATAGTATCTGAATATATTAATGTGCAAGTAAGGACGAGTAAAATTTAGGAAAAACTTCAAAAACCCCCTCTGTGGTTTCGTAGTTTCTCACTTTGCCCCCCTGTGGTTTAAAATATATCAATTTGCCCCTATGTGGTTTCTTTTTTCTCTTTTTTTTATCAATTTCATTATTTTTTTTTAAATCAGTGATAAAGTTAAAATTAAAAGGTACTAAAGTGAATATTTGATAAATCTAGATGGATATCTGAAGTTTTTTGTATATAATTTAATGAAATATTAACGAAAAAGCTACCAAAAAAATAAAAATGAAACCACAGGGGGGCAATTTGATACATTTTAAACCACAAGGGAGTGAGAAACTCCGAAACCACAGGGGGTTTTGAAATTTTCCCTAAAATTTATATTTATATATGTAGATATGCAATGCATTTTCCTCGAGTACAATGGACAGGTGTATGGTGGACCACGGTCCTGGTAAAATAATTTCTCAAAGCCTTAGAAAACGTCAGCATCGGAAACGTATGCGGACGCGGACGTAACGTTGAGAACGAACGGATCGGATGCTCTGATGTTAGGATCCGCACACTCTACGTGATGACCGCTTACGTACTTCTATGCGGTCCGTAGACGCTTGTCGATATTCGCGTACACGCATGATTTGGAGCCTTGGGCGTATATTATGTTTCGTCGCATCACGTCGTAGCTCAAATAGAAACACCATTACATTAACACAACAACACTGTGTGACCAGTTAGTTTAATACTTGATAATTCAATCCGTGCACGTCTCTTTAAGAGAAAAATTAAAGTAGAAGCATGATTTAGTACCCTACTATCTAAATATATATATAATGTGTAAGGGATGTAAAATTACCTATTCAGAACGAATTAATTTTTATTCTATTTTTAGTTATTAGTTTGAACGCACAAAAAAGAAATGCATTTTAAAATGAGAGGAAAAAAAAAACAAAAGGTGAGCACAGAGTTTTACATCGGAGAGTTAAACAACACGAAAATCTTAAGAAAGATCAACAAATTATTTCCGCGCATCGAGCAAGCCTTGAAGAAGACATTCTGAGAACTTCTGATACAAATACTTGCTTACTCGCGAAGTCAAAACTAGCCATGGAATTATCCCTACCTGCATTAAGAGAGAGAAAAAAAAAAAAAGGGGGATTTAAAAAAAAAAAAGAAGAAGCAAAAGCATAAGTACCACAGTATAGCATCACAAAATAATGAAACAACTAACAAACATAAAAAAAAAAAGGGTCCAAAATGAAGTAAATCTCCACCATAACTACGCCAGTGGCAGAATCTCTAGCTCCCCAGGAAAATATCCTCCCTGCAACAAAAGACAACATGAATATAACAAGTTCTAAATTTGATGGCATTAATGGACATGACATAGCTTCGGCGAAAATTGTGCTTCAACTCGCAAACTTTTACGTAATCCTCGACCTTTAAACATACGCACTCGGTTTTTCTCAATTTTCACTACAATCCGTATCCCCCTAGCAGGATTAAAAGTAAGAGATATAATAAGCAATTACATAAGATCGGGGAGTCGAGTAATTAATTTTGAAGGGTAGGAAACAAAGTGAAGAGTTTAGGGACCACAGGTGCAATCTAGTGCAAAAATTTTAGACAGAAGCTACCAAATTGACAAGGAAAAAAAAAAGAAAAAAAAAAATCTACTTGGTGATGAGAAAATAAGGATCATTGATACCGAGCGGTTGCAGTAGATGTTGAGGAACTGCTGCTACAGGAACACCCCAGTACCGCCAAACGAGTGAAGCATAGATCAGCACCTGTTGGAGCATTCAATGATATGTTCTTCAACATTGTTAAATGAAGGAAGATAAACACTAGCACGCACATGCACCAAGTAGTACCTTAGAGATCATTAGAGTTCTCGAGTATAGATCATATGACCATTTCTTTTCCTTATTATCCTCCTCCTGCTCTGTAGTATGAGCGACAAGTGAGCAAAAAAAGTTGAAAATTCTAGACAAATGGAAAGATTAAGGGGCGTCAAACAACTCATCCTACCCTCAGAAAAAGAATAATGGAAAGAGATTCACTTTGGCTAAGTAGAACAACGGAAAATTCCTATTATGGGTTCTGTCAGTGCATCCGAATGCATGTAAAAGGTTTATAATATGAGATGAAAGAAAAGATATTCCTGAAAAATGAATTTAAGCACAAGTTCAACTTTCAACACAACAAAAATTCTCACACTGTGAAAAAAGTTGCCAGATATCATGTATTTACCGTCTTCTAAAGCCAAAAGAACAGTGATTTCCAACAAATTAAGCAATCCTAATCATAGTTTATAAGACCGAGATAGCATCAAACAGGAAAAAGGTGCAACAATAGTACAAGGGAAAATAACAATATTCCACCGCTCTTCCATCCATTCGGTGTAGGAAATTCGGCAACTCAGCAATAAAAGACTTGTAAGAAAAATCCATGCCTTTATGACATTAGATATATCTTTTAGTAAATGTGCATGGAAAAGCAGCAAGTCAACAGGTAAGCACTTCCATGTTATAATAGTTAAGAGGTATCACTAACTCGCCAAATTTCTTTATAAAGAAAACAAGTTCTAGGCATACTTTTTGCTAGTTCCTTCTCTTTAGCTGCAGCCAGCCGCCTAAGTTTAGCAGCTTGGGCAAATGTCGAAGGCCTGCAGCAGGACAGAGAAGCAGCATGAATAACCACATGAAATACTTACGAGTTATGACATCCTGACGTTAGGCTAATGAAAATGGTAATAGATGTTTATGGCTAGAAGAGAAATGAGAAATGCGTATTAAGCACCAAATCACTCAAAAGGTTTTGAATTGCCTACGTTGATAGGGAGCTGGCGTCTTTCAAAAGTTGTTTGATTTCCTGTCGCAGTTTAAGTTGTTCACTGCTCCTCGATCCCCTCTAAATAAGTGAAAAAAAAGAGTCAACAACTATAAAAGACAATAAGTCCAAAATTATTATATTTACAAGAGATAGATGCAAAGAAGTGATAAGCTGACTATATTAATTTGAAGAGCGAACAAAAAGGATAAAGATAATTTACCGTCTTATCTATGAATGGACACGTAACTTACATTACTACAGGAGCTAGATGGCATGCGAAATTCTAATAAACTCCTAATGGCCTATTTGACTCTGCCAGAGCTTTTGCACAAGTGTTGCTTGAGTCGAGCAGCTTAAAGAAGACCTATCATTTTTCGTTTTCTTGGTCAAAATACACCCGATAACCTCCTCTGAAACTTGGCCTTCTGCTTTTTGGTGTCAAAGAGCTCATTGGCCTCCTTCCTACCAAACGGAAACAACGACAATGGACTACACGACTGAGCAAAGGGATGAATAATGGCATGAATGGACAGAGATACACAAATATTATGTGCATTAGGAATTGTCTTAGCAAGCTCGATGCCGAATAATTTGTCACTAGGAATATTTTTGCCGCATCGTGATGCGCAATATATATATCCTTCAAGGTCATATATGCAGATATCTCAGATGCAACCACACTTGTCAGGGAGACTCATTGTAGCACTTAAATACGCCACAAAATAGCTAATTGAAGCACATCATTGAAAAGTTCGAACCTTAATGCAGCAACTCAACGCTGCAGCAATTCGTCGTAAGGCCCTAATTAGACAAAATCTTTGATTAAGGCTATCATATTCATAATCAAGGTGCGCACTACAGCGGATAAAGCAACTCCAATGCATGCGTTTAGCACTTTAGCTTGACGTGAATAAACCCCAAATCACTGCTGCTTCTTTAAGCCATGTCCTTAATCACGGATCCACCAATTAAGATATCGCAAATTCGAGAACAAAACCTAATTTAGGGATTCCAACTGCGTTAAGCCTTATAATGTTCACTAAAATAAAGATAATCCTAAAGAGAAGCCAAAATCACAAATAAAAAGCAACCAAAAAAAAAAAAAAACAAAAATTTCAATATACGGATCATAATTCCCCACTAATTACTCGAAAAAAGCAAAGTAAAATCTGCATCGAGCAACTCGCATCCGTGCGATTACGGGAAATGCGAATGGAACGGAGGGGATTAGGGTTCTCGCTCACCTTTTTGAGGAGATCGACGAATCCATCGAGGAGTTGCAGGGCGGCGACGAGGAGGAAGATGGAGAGAGGCGATAGGGCTCCGCCGCCACCTCCGCCGTCGCCGTCGCCGCCGCCGGCGCCGCCGGCGCCGGAGGCGTCCGCATAATCACCGGCCATCGCGGGAGGGTTCGGGGGGTTTCTATGGAGATGCTCGATGCGAGGGGAAGGAGAAGGGATCGAGTTGATAAAAGTGACGCGTTGTTTAAATTAATTTAACTTTAAATTTAATAGTTTTGAAAATTAAATCAAAAAGCTTCCGTAGCATAGTGGTAGTGCGTTCGCTTCGTAAGCGAAAGGTCGCGAGTTCGATCCTCGCCGGGAGCTTTTTAAAAATAATAATTTTTCTCATTTTTAAACTTTTAAATTTTTTTTGGTAAAAAATATATAGGTCTTGCTTGAACTATAAGCCATTTCAATTTGGCTACCAAACTTTTCAAATTTTGATTTTACATTTTAATATTTTGATTTGTTTGATTTGAATAAGTTAAGAGTGCTTTGACTTTAAAATTTAAGTGCGTCGTTTATCTTTACAGATTTAATAAGTATATTTTATGTAATTTTCGTAATTATAAATTTATTGAAGTAAGTAATTAGCTCAATTTTTGAAATCAAAATGTTATTGATGGATTCAAATCAAGCAAATTAAAAATTTAAATAATAAAATAAAAATTTTGAAAGATTTAATAGCCAAATCAAAATGACCATAATTTAAGTAATTTCTATATGTTTTTATCTGAATTTCTCTTTGTATGGAATCATCTCGAAGTGGGCCCCTAGGCCCAAATGAGGCCCAATTTTTCTACACCAAAAGGAAATTTTAACATTTCAGAATTTTGTTTTTTTTTTTTTCTTGTTTGCTATCGAGTCTATTTTTATTTTCTCGTTTGTTTGCTTATGTAAAAATAATACGGCATCTTAAGTTTTGATGCATCACCAATTATAATACCATTATATCACTCATAAATTAACAATAATATTTAATCAACTAAATTACGTTATATGACTTAATTATAATAAATTAAAATGTAAGAACTGTACATGTAATTTATTCATCAAATTATTTCAAATCTTAGTATAATAATTATTTTTTTTTTTTTGGTCTCTCATTCATAAACAAAGCATATATGTTTATAGTCAACATGGCACAAATGTTCATAGCCGAGCTCGTGCGCTACACTCCGCCACGTAGCCAAACAACTTGGACTTAAAATAATATATATATAATATATATAGTGAAGTTACTCGCCCATTGCGGCAGGCTAATATTATAAAAAAAATATTCACAAAATTAAAATTTTAAAATTTTTTAACTTGTCACGAGACATCAATAAATACAAATAAAAAATATAAAACAAGTATGTATAAATATAGCCAAACTTATAATAGCAAATAAATTATATGTAACAATAATAAAAGAACAGTAATAGAGTTCTTTATACGCACCTTAATCGCACTGTCGAGATCGAAAAGGTGATTTTCGTTCTCCATGTGGCCTCCGCCGCTATTGTCGGGGTCAAGTTTCTTCTTGGTCACAGCCACGTTGATGCCGTATGGATCCCCCACGCCCACCCCTTCTTTTCTCTCATCGACTCCAAATCCATCGCACTTCACCTCGCCGCACAGCTGCGATCCTCGAAACCCTACTTTCAATCCCCACACAATTAAAAAAAACTAAAAAAATACAAAAAATGAACCCTTCTTGTGTACCAAAAAAAAAGCAAAAAAAAGTGATAAAAAAAAAGAGTATAAACAGATCTTATTTTTCTCTTTTTTTAAAAACAATTTATTTAGATAAAATGGATTATGTGAATACATCAGGCAGAGATGAAGGTGGAAAGACGAAGAACCAGAGAATGAAAAAAAAAAATGAAGAAAAAATTGACAGGTGGCAAACTCTATAAGAAATAATATATAGATAAGATAAAAGTATAAATTTTGATGGGCCCCACAACATTATTATTATTATTATCATTATTTAGATATAAAAATGGCGCCAAAGTGGGAGGGACCGTGCGGAAAAGTAACAACCAACTAACCGCCTCTCCCGCGTGAGCTGTACATTCTCTCAACAGGGTTCTAAATCATTAATAATGTTTACATGAACAAAAATTATTAATAACTCTACTTTTGTTAATATATTCTCTAATAAGAGAATTCTAATTGCACTATTTAAAGCCTCAAATAGTGATCTAAAACTGCATGATGAATATATAAATATAAAAAAATATCCTTCTAAAATGATATTAGAGTAGAAGATCATCTATTCGAGTTTGCATTAAAATTTATGAAAAAAAATGAATTTTGGGAGCTAATGAAGCAAAAAAGCTATTTCCTCAGGAAGTACAAAAGCTTTTCCTCTTGTATGAACACCATCTTTCTCTCTATGTGCCATTTCCAAAGGTCAAACAGGTACATTACTCCCTTTTCTTTTTTTTTTTTCATCTTAATGTTTACTTATTACAAGCATTAAATTGTTACTTTGCTTCATGAATTTAGTTTCCTGTGTTCATAAGCTTTCCTCAATTTGTGTGCATTAACTTGATGAGGACTTATTACACAGATTAGAAAGAAAAACTATTTTCTGTGTCCTGATAATTGTGGTGAAAATTGCCTCTTTTATGCTTGATTATTTGAATACTTTACGATCTTAATGCAGTTTTTTCAGAGTACTTTGTATTTCAGATTCAAATCAGAGTCCTCTGACACATCAGATCAAGAAGGTGCCATATGAGACCAAGGGTTTCCTCATGGCGAATATATTGCAGTACTGTGATGTAAATCAAGAAGGTCTACATAGAAACTTGGCCCATCAAGTAAAAAGAGATGGTGAGAATTTACTACATAATTAAACATCATTTGATCTTGTATTTTTGGGGCATGCTTGCATTTTGTTGCTTGTTTTGAACTCAAATTCTATGCAATTGAATACAATCGCATCGAATTTGAGTTAAACAAGAAATAGCAAAATGACACCTTAATGTACTGGGGAAAGAAAATATTGGTTGTTCTTTGCCATTTTTTTTTTTAAATTTCTGAATAGATCTGCTCTGCTTATAAATGCTGAAACGGCGAGTTTAATTATTTGTAGGCTTTGAAGCTCCTCGGAATAGCTTGGGTTTTCCAAATGAAGCATCGAAGATGCCGCACTTCATTAATGATTGCATTCCGGTAAGTTGGTTGCTGTAATTCTCTGTCAGAGATCAGGACTTTTTCGATCGATGCGAGTTGTTTAAATAAAAGCTGTTTATTTCTTTCACATCGCAAAAAAAAAAAAAACTAAATTTGAGCTAAAAGTACTCTTTCCAGTTGCTGCAGCACTAAGTCAGTTACCCTTCCAAAGAAACTGCTGCGAAGAAGCCGATCGACGATGATACGCCTAACCGATCAAATGGAAGAACCAATCCGCCAAACGTCATCGCTCGTTTGATGGGCATGGACACGTTGCCGTCACGAAGAAACGCAATGATCGATCGAAAAGTGTCCAAGGCTCAAATGTTAGGCCCTAACATTGCGAGCAGTAATAAAATCGACCGTAACTCACCTACCTCAGCTCTGTCGAAACAAATGAAATGTACCTTACTTTCCTACAATGCGAAGCGAGATTTGACCCGACCGCACAATAATCGGAGGCCGACAAGCATGCCGCGAAAGGACCATCCCCAAGAAGAGCAATTACGGAAGTTCAAAAAGGACTTTGAGGCGTGGCAAGCATCTGAAGTGTTGGAGAATCCGAAGCCCCTTGTAGTGGACTATAACTTTCATAAAGGAAAGTACGTCCAAATCCTCGCGCAGGAAAATCTTAACAAAGTAAAGATGGGTAGATACGTTGATCCGAAAAGAAATTTAGCTCCGAAGGAGCATTCGGAAGCAAATGAAAACTTCTCGGGTGCTCAGAGGAAGAATGACAAGCGATGTCAGAACGACTTGCAAGATGGCAATCATAAGCAGTTTGCAGAAGAAGAAGAAGACAAGGTTGATTCTTCGCGTACGAGGATAGTGATTCTAAAGCCTAGCTTCGAAAGAAAAGTCAATGTAGAATCACGGCTTGGTTCATCGGAGATTTTAGAAGAAGTTCGCAGTATGAGAGATTTTCTCGAAGAGGTAAAGGAGCGGCTGAAACTTGAAATACAAGGGAATCCAACTATTCGGACTACTAAACGAGGGACTCGGCCCGAGACTCTCCATACCCCTCGACAAATTGCTCATGACATAGCAAATCAAGTAGGAGAAAGTGTTGTGAGAGATATTGGCAAGAAACTTATGCGATCAGAATCGATGAGATCGTCGTACAAAAGTGATTTCCTAATAAATGGACCTGATTCTCCGGTTTTCGACAGAGGAGGTGCGAAAAATATCTTGTCAGAGAAATTAAAGAATGTCTTCGCAAACGAGGTTTCAGAATCCTCCCGCATGATCAAAAGCAGGGACAGATTGAAATCAATGCCCGATCTCTCAAATATTAGATGGAAGGAGAAGAGAACTGCGAGTGAATCAGCATCTAAGCACAAGAAAGATGACATTTTGTTATTCGATTCTGAGGCAGTGTCGCCACGCAACCTTGTTAGATCATTTTCCGCCCCTTCATCTAGACGCGCTTTTGAGAAGCCTTTTTTAGAGGATTCTCAGATTGAGAAGCGGCGTGAAGCATCTGAAACTACAGCAAAAGAGACAAAGAAGAATAGGAAGGACAGTTTCAGCATTAGAAGTCAAATTTCAAATTTGAAACAAAACTTCAATCTCAAAGGGAAGCTATTTGGGAAGAAGACCCATTCATTGAAAAAGCCGATGGCGGGTGAATTTGGCTCCATGAACATAATCAGGACCATACCATCAGCTATCATAAATGCTGCGATTACGCAGGCAAGCACCATGATCATATCTATGTATTACTTATATGTGACAACATGTTGGCGATTTATACGATTTTTCTCTTTCTTTTTCACAGGAAAACAATACTGAGGTTCCTCCAAGCCCCGCATCAGTGTCTCGCAGTGTTCGCGACGAAATTCGCACATCGGAAAACCCTAGTCCGGTGTCTCCCTTGGAGGTTCATGTTACAGAGAATCAGCCTTCGCCGCCGCGCTTTTCGAAAGACCTAAATTGTAACCTTCCAGGTAGGAGTGGTTACATATTGGTGAAATGACATAGATCTGACCTGAACTATTGGTTATGAAATTTTACGGCCTAGCATTTCATTACTTTTGACTTCAGAAGATTTCAAACATTTTCGATACATTTATACGTACGTAAAATGATTACGTAAAACACTTTTGCCACTTCTAATCTTTGCATTGGATCTATCTCAGAGCTGAGCCAACTCGATCGAGTCAAAAACAACAAACAAGAAGTGATAACTGCAGAACAGGAGGATTCCGACAACAGCGTAGTCGAGATTGAAAGCCACGAACAAGCTTATGTTAAGAGTATCCTTGTCGCCGCTGGTTTATATGAAAACAGATCGGTCGATCAAGCTAATGCGAGTCGGAAAATCCCTATCTCTAACCAAGTGTTCGATGAAGTCGAAAAATCCTACAGTAGATATTCGAAAGCAGATAATGAAGATTCCTTTCTGCATCATGGTAACATTACTGTAGGCCACAAACTGCTATTTGATTTAGTGAATGAGGCTTTTAGTAGCGCGTCGAATATTCCGAAGGATAGCTCTACATTTAGAAGATGGGTCATAGGCCGTGCTACGGTGCCCCACGGCAAGCGATTGTTCGACGATATATCGGATCAGATCCAGATTTATGGAGACCCGCAAACCAATGAAATGCGAGCTATCAATCGCATGCTGTCCCGAGATGTGAGAGTGGCTACCAGTGCTGCAACTTTGTACGAGAACATCGAAGTCTCGGGGAAAAAGATAGAGTGCGCGATTCTGGGGGAGTTGATTGATGGTGTTGTGAAGGATATGCTCCTTTAGCATTTCGCAAACTTGGGCTGTTTGATTTTTCTTTTCATTGATGATTTCGTATGCTACACTAATTCTTTTCCGATCGACTTCATATGCACTGAAACTATCAAAACTGAAAAAGACAGAAGCAGAATCAGATGTAAAGGATAGCGAAAACTCTATAAGCGCGTTCATATGAATGAGAATCGAGTACATTACTGGTATAACGGAGCGGCGCCAACGTGTGTAGGATGTTTCAGATGGAATTTTATGCATAAGAGATCGACGCAGAACTCGATTACTACAGGGATCGCATTCGTTTAGAGTAGCACAATCAGGTTAGTTCGTCGAAGCCGTCTCCTTTTGTTTTCAGGTGAATGCTTCAATTTCCTGCAAATCTTGTACACATGTTATGTGACATGAATTACTTCACTGCTGTGCATCAAACACTTTCTGAGGATTATCTTTTTCTTACTGAAAGAGACATAAATTTAAGTTGTGAAACTGTTTATATCTGTTATTTGAACATAAAACATGTTATTAGTGTTCTAAACTCAACTGCATGTTACATCTCTAACTTTGTCTCATTTCATGCATATTACAGCTGATATAACATTCTCTTTG
This sequence comes from Ananas comosus, assembly GCF_001540865.1. Lineage (NCBI taxonomy): Eukaryota > Viridiplantae > Streptophyta > Magnoliopsida > Poales > Bromeliaceae > Ananas > Ananas comosus. The sequence continues at coordinate 1,229,990 of NC_033645.1, forward strand.
GCCTTGTAAATAATAGTATAGATTCTTCAATTAAGTTCACCAGATTCAACTTGTTTTAATTGAGTCACAAAGAATATATTTTCGTTAGTCAGCGGATTTAATTATCTTTTTAAACTAATGGAATGACAACAATAAACTTGGTGTTAAACAAATCAAAGAGGTAGGTATGGCAAATTAAAACTAGGAGAATAGTGGATTGGTGCTTGGGGTGTCATTTTGAATGCAATTTTTCATACATATATTTTAATAGTATATTGTATTGGTCAAGGAATTTTTATGCATTTAACAATTAATCACAAAGAATTTTGTTCTATTTGTATAAAGATAGGAAATATGTTGATTATTTCCAAAGAATTAGGGATTACTACCCCTTACATATTTTGAACCACTAAAAGGGCGGAGTAAAACTGCAATTAGCCCTGATGTAGTTTGAAAAGTTGCATTTTACTATTTGATGGTTGTTGACGCTAACAATTAATTCCAACAACTCGAGTTGTTAAAAATATACAACCAATTCACTTAAAGTGTACAGACACAACGCTTACAGGTCTTGATCTTGACTCGGCCTAACCACGCCACTTCAAACGTGACTCGGCCCAACCCGACCTTCCGTCATTTTAATTGTAACTCAACTCAACTCGGCCTCCCGCCACAAGGCAGGATACTAATGCTTACAGGTCTTTATCTTTCTTTCGTCATAAGAATCTACCATTAAACATAGAATAGCTGATATATTCTACAAACTATAAGATGACAAAATAAAATGTTTTAATATCTTATGATTTGCACTTCACCACCAAAACATCGACTACCAAAGAGGTGAAAATGTACAAAGGAAAAAAAAAAAAAACTCTATTTGTTTCCACACACATTTGGGACTCACTGGAAAACGGTGAAGCATATCTCCGTATACTTTTGCTCCAGCTTTGTTTCATCTAATAGCGTCAGATGGACCTTTACCGACCATATCGGTTGGGCCAAGCCTCAGCGAATGTATCGGGCCTTTGATGGGCTTATGGGCCTGGCCCATTACGAAGCCCACTTACCACCACATATTCATTTCCTAAGCTAAAAGCATAATTAGGCTTTGTTTAATAATCCTTGTTACAAAATAAAATAAAATAAAATAATTAAAGTAAAAAACGTCACCTAATAATAACTTAAAATTTGGCCGGTGGAGACGCCGCACGTCGCACATGACTTGTCGGTGTTCTTTTAAACACGCTTTCCTTAATTTAATGAAGCAAAAAAGAAAGGAAATTTTTTTTATAAAAAAACAAAACATCACATAACAAAAGGATTGTCTCCTCTCATGTTGATGATGATGATTGCTTTTGGGGTCATTAAGGTGCTATTTTATGTCCTCTATTATTATTATCATCAATGTTTTTGGGTATAATCCGCTGTTCGAGCGGCGCCACGCGTCGTGGTTTGCTCAAATCCACATGCTGCGCACGGCGCGGCGTGAAATTATTTATTATTTTTTAAAAAAGATTAAGTTTTCTGCGTAATAGTTATTTCATAGTACTGAACAGACTAATGCATGCATGTAGCGCACCGCTTAAGCATGTGCAGAGCAATCTCTCAAACTATCCATTAATTTCATATTCGATCAATTATATTACATTTTAAGTTAAAATTAAAATGATGATTAAAAGGGTATAGGCGAATTTTTATTTTTTTTCCTTAAAAAGTATGATAAGTTAATTCCCTTGAGAAATTCTCTTTGGTTCTGATCTATGCTCTTTGAATTTGATTCTTTTTCTTTTGTTTTTTTAGTGGACACTGTCTTATTTTTTTAGTCATTTATTTTTATTTTTTTCTCCAAGTTTCATTATGTTAGTATGTCACTATTATTTAAGTATAAATATTATGAAAATCTGACACCAAATTTATAGGAAATCAAAGGAAAATTTTTTTTGATCCTCTGGATTAAGATAAGATTTATGAATATAAATCTATTTTATTGTTAGAGTGGTGGTTTATTTTTGTTCATTTTGGCTAACCTAATAATCATAACATTTGTATAATATAAGTGCATGAGCTTGGAATATGAGCTTAAATTCATTTTTACCCTCGAAAAAAAAAAAAAAACTATACAGAATAGTTAGTTGTTAAACAAAAAAACTATTTGTAAAATCAGGGGTTTAATTTCCTACTAGTATATTAAAAAAAAAAAAAGAATTCATGCCACCGACTTCTCAAATTATATATAGGCTTTATTATAGATTAATTGTTGATACGGTGATAAAATATATTTTCTGTACTTTTAATATACAATAAATAAATATATCTTTATATACTTTCGTCCCACCTGCTTAATTCTCACTTGATAGCGTGAGAATCAGTTCTCAAAATTAATTTTTTTTATTGGATAAAATGCCTAAAACAAATATTTTTTAAAAAAATAAAAATAAAAATAATAGTATTTTTTCTCCAAAATTCTATGGTAGTGGACTCATATTGAAGAGTTGATTGGTAGGTAAAGAAAAAGCTCTCATGAGAGGGACCAGTGGATGATGAGCCACAAAAAGTGGAAGCAGGGTGGAATACACATTTCAATTCCACACCTAATGGCATGTAGAAATTGTCAAAGTGCCTCATCATGCCCCCCCTCCCCCTTCTATTCTATGACTATAGTCTATAGGGAATATTAAAAATACGTATAAGCCTTTCTCTAGCTTCTTTCTCTCTCTCTCTCTCTCTCTCAAAAAAAAAAAAAAAAAAAAAAAAAAAAAAGGAGCTTTAGCTACAATGCCTCATGTTTCTATGGAAGGGAATTAGGTCTAACTTTATATGATAGTAAAAGATAGGTGAGATTTCAAAAAGGGTTGTGTTTTGGCTATGAAATGATGGGTCTTGTATATCGTACAAAAAGATAAAATCAATTATTTCAGTTCAGACTCTACTTAATAGAATCCAGCTATTATTCTTTTAGGATGACGAAAATCTTCATCCTCTAAGTCGTTTTAGATGATAATAAAAGATAGGTGAGATTCCAAAAAGGGTTGTGTTTTGGCTATGAAATGATGGGTCTTGTATATCGTACAAGAAGATAAAATCAATTATTTCAGTTCAGACTCTCCTTAATAGAATCCAGCTATTATCCTTTTAGGATGATGAAAATCTTCATTCTCTTAAGTCGTTTTAGATGATAATAAAAGATAGGTGACATTCCAAAAAGGGTTGTATTTTGGCTAATAAAATGATCGGTCTTGTGTATTGTACAAGAAGATAAAATCAATTATTTTAGTTCAGACTCAACTTAATAGAATCCAGCTATTATTCTTTTAGGATGACGAAAACCTTCATCCTCTAAGTCGTTTTAGATGATAATAAAAGATAGGTGAGATTCCAAAAAAAGTTGTGCTTTGGCTATGAAATGATAGGTCCTGTATATTGTACAAGAAGATAAAATCAATTATTTCAGTTTAGACTCTCCTTAATAGAATCCAGCTATTATTCTTTTAGGATGATGAAAATCTTCATTCTCTTAAGTCGTTTTAGATGATAATAAAAGATAGGTGAGATTCCAAAAAGGGTTGTATTTTGGCTATGAAATGATCGGTCTTGTATATTGTACAAGAAGATAAAATCAATTATTTCAGTTCAGACTCAACTTAATAGAATCCAGCTATTATTTTTTTAGGATGACGAAAACCTTCATCCTCTAAGTCATTTTAGATGATAATAAAAGATAGGTGAGATTCCAAAAAGGGTTGTGTTTTGGCTATGAAATGATGGGTCTTGTTTATTGTACAAGAAGATAAAATCAATTATTTCAGTTCAAACTCTCCTTAATAGAATCCTGCTATATATTATCCTTTTAGGAGGATGGAGACCTTCGTCCTCTAAGTCGTTTTAGATAATAAGAATTTCAAATTAATGATTGGAACTGTTAAAGTTGATCTAGAGTATTTAGAGTATCTAGAAATTAAATTTCATGAATTTTAAAAATTATTTACGTAGTGATCACAGGATCACAAAATTGGCAGTTTTTTATGCCTTATATGAGCCATTTGCTTGTTTAACGGCATAGAACAAATCAAACAGCTTGAGTTTTTGATGAAAATTTTTTTTATACTATTTAGATAACGTTTGATAATTCTGATCATAAAATGAAAGTCTAATATCTATTTTCATAAGATTATTCGTTTTTGACTGTTTATTTTTCGACTCTTCAATAAACTTAATGACGAATTTTAAAATATATGAAATTTAGTTTCTAGACATTATAAATACTCTAAATCAACATTAACGATTCCAATCATCAATTCGGAATTCCTATCATCTAAAATAACTTAGGAGGACGAAAGCCTTCTTTGTCCTAAAAGGATAGTAGCTGGACTCCTATTTAATATTTTTTTCCTCTAAAAGCTTACATTAAGTTAGTAAAGAATGTTATTCTCAAACAAAAAAAAAAAGTTAGTGAAGAATGATGTATATTTAAAATTTTCCCTCCTCTCTAGACTCGAAGCTTTTTAATAGGCCATGACATGAATTTGAATTAAATTGAAGAAAATCAATTATGTTAGAACTCAAGTATGACTCGAGCTCAGAACCTCTTACTTTAATATCATATTAAATAATCTGAAACAATCATTATTCTCCAAAAACTTAATTTATCAGAAAACAACATTTCTATACTTTATATTCAACAAGTAGAGCTAGAATACTTTAATAAGAAAATAAAGCCGTTTACCTTCGTGTCATTTTCGGTGGCGGAGCATATGAATTGACAATTAGCTCCATTTAATATAATCGAAGCTATTTGAACCTTCTACGTATGAATAGAAATTTAGGACTTCACACCATCATTTGCCTCGTGATCAAGTGGTGTAAAATTCAACTTTATATTAACTGTTAAAAAATGTTAATTTTTGAACCACGTGAAATATATGCAAATAATATCAAAAAATTATGAAACTTAGAAAGTTCAAATATTCATATTGAACGATACTGATCATTAATTTATAGATGCTCTATCGTCAAAAACGACGTGAAAATAAATTACCTCAATTAATTCTGAAAGTATTTTAGCCTAATTACTCGTGAAAATAATATTATTTTTTATATAAGTGTTGTATTAAGTAAACCTTTTAATTTGAAAAATGATATTACTTCAGTACAATATCTTCAGTGGAACTTTATATTGAACTTATAAAAAATTAAACTTGCATATTAAAGCCTTATTTGGTAATGGTTTTATGTTTCTGATATTCAAGTATTAATTATGTGATTCAATGCATGTGTCACACATATATACTTCTCCACCTTTGTTTCTGTTAATAAGTTGCGTTTGATATGCTACTTAATTGTTTTTGTTTTTTTTTTTTTCACTTTTTGATTCCAAAACAACATTAATCCTCAGGTGTATAAATTACAAGCATCTTTTATTTGTTAATCTATTTTATAAAATTTGAGGTTGAAAGGAGTGAAAAAGTACAAAATTAATATTAAACAAGACCCAAGTTTTCGATGTTAAGATCTAAAAAGTGCACCCATTTTTTGTGCTAATTTAAGTTCCATTATTCCTCGCTTTTTATTCAATTGTTTTAGAAGCTTAGTCAAATAGAACAAAGCAAGATAAGAAATAGATTTTTTTTTTTTTTTTTTTTTTTTTTTNTATTCGACCTAACCAAATATGAATATGTTCAAAAAATAGTGAGGCAAATCCCAGGAAAACAAAAGGCATATTCCTACAAGCATATATACTCCTCAATTAATTAATTTATTAGCTCCCTCGTTTTTTTTTTTTTTTTAAAAAAAAGACTACAATGAAAAGAGCCTTGATTTTTTTATTATTTTCCCATATTTTATGTCTCGTCCCAAATTAGAATTGAAATAAAAGCCACGAAAAAAGGTGGATTAATTAATTTTGAGCATATATAGTTGTTGTAAAAGGATGCTTTAATTAGCTGGGTTAATGCTAACCCTAATTCGTAATAAGTCAACAATGCTTTATATTTGATTGGATAACGTTTTCAAATTAGGAGGCGCCGTATGTTTTTGTGTTATGCGTGAATAAGCCATGTAGCGTTACTGTGTACGTGTCATTTTCTCCAAAATAACAGTGTGAGTGTCCGCATTTGTTGGAGGATAAGTTTTACACACGTAGAAATTTATTTTTTTAGATTAAAAATTTTTTTTTTAATGGAAAACACTTTTCACGTAAATAGTTAATTTTTAGATTCACGCATTCATTAAATAGTTAATTTTTTCTACCAAATTCTCGCCAGTTTAACCGGATAATGAGTTTTGTGTTAATCTGCTATAAAATTACTCTTTACAAGTTCAAATTGAGAATTACAAATCAAATAAACCTTGGATATGGGGAAGTTCAATATGTAACTTAACCTGGTATCAAAGAAAAAGTGCTGAATATGAATATTAAAAATATACTGGAGAGATTTCTAGAGTGTCAAATATAATCTAAATTACTTTATTTTAGTTGGTCCCAACCAAGTAACTAACATTTAACACATTCAAACTAAACCCTTTTTGACTAGTAGTACGTGATAGTGCCAAACCATGCTTTAATTAGTTTTAACTTGACTTAATCTATATATATAGCACTAAAACCTAGAGGTGCATGCATGTTTAATTACTATCCATTCACATTCCAACTGAATCTAATGAAAAAGATGGGATTAGCAATAATTAATTATGTACCAAGGGAAAGATAATATGTAGGCATCAATCCACATGCTCTCCATCTTTATTTAATTATTATCATTAATTTGCCCTAACATGGACTACTTTGGAATTTAACCAACCTAATCTAATTATGATGTACTTTAATAAGGCATAGGTCAATGAAGTAGGCCATAGGGTGGAGGCTAACATTTGTCCTTCACAAGGAATTCTAAAATGTTTGGAGGACCCTCCTATGTATTTAAGTTAAGTGCTTATTCCCTCTTGCACACCTAAAACAATATTTTTATCTCAAAAAATAAAAAATAAGAAAATGAAAGAAAAAGAAAAATACTTTCTGTACACTTTAAAATAGAGTGTATATCTTACAACTCTATTATCTCAGAATTTAAATTTTTTTTTTTGAATTTTAAGTATGAAAGAATAGATAAAATAAGTGAGTAAATTGTCGGTTTTAAAGAAACTAAAATATAAGATTTAAATCTATATTACAAATGTACGTATAGCATTGCTTTAAGAAAAATGCCATGAATTTTCTAAAAAGATGGTCTCATACATTTTAATGTGTCGGCAAATGAATATAACATTCTTAAACTGCATTCGTGAATTAATAAAAAACTTTCATATTATTTATGTCAGCATATCAATAATCTATAAATACAATATTTAAGAAGGCCTATAGCAGCAATACTCCAAACCTATAATAATAATAATAAAAAAATTAACTTTGTTTTGAGAGAATCTAAAATAAAATATTATTAATTAAAGTTATGAGATTGAAAAGAACATAAAAAAGGCGGTTCAAACATGCACTTCTGAACATAGTTTTCTATCGAAAAATATTTTATTATCCAAATCATAATTAACAATTTGGAAGTTTTTGTTTTTTTAATAAACACTATTATTAGTACTTTTACTAAAACTCTAATGCTAAATAAATCATTAAATTTCTCACATAGCTTCATATTTAGTTTAATCGTGAACTTAACAATACCATCTCTAAATATATTTATGAAATATAGGAAATGAGTTTTTTGGGATGGGAGGAACTTTTGGAATCATTTGCTTGTTAAAGAATATATATATATATATATATATATATATATATATATAAGACTAAAAGACATAACTAACATAAAAATAAATACTCTAGCAAGAAAGATGAGGCAATATAATGAACTGAAACACACACACACAAAAAAAGGGAATAAGAGCCACGACGCCTTCACCGATGAGGCGTCAATCCGGGACAGCCCCAAATCGTTTTTGATGTTGCGACTTCAGATCGTCGATCGCTCTGTTAAACTTGATCTAGAGTATTTGTAGTACCTAGAAAATAAATTTTATATTTTCGATATCATTTGCTAGTGATCGAATGAGCTCAAAATCAACAATTTCAATGGCCGTAATGCACTTTTGCAAGTTTAACGGTGTAGAAATATCCAAATCACGTGAAATTTTGATAGAAAATTCTTTATACTATATAAAACAAGATCAATATCTTTGATTTAAAATTTTAATGTCATATTATTATATTTTGTAAGATTTTTATTTTCAGCCGTTGATTTTGTGCCCCTTCGTTCACTAGGCAAATGATATCGTAAAATCATAAAATTTATTTTCTAGGTACTTCAAATACTCTAGATCAAGTTTAACGGAGCCGATCGACGATTCGAAAGTCGCAACATCGAAAACGAGCTGGAAGCACGGAAGGCTCCGTGCTTCCGATAGCATAGTAGCCTCACTCTATATATATATACCGAGACCGGAATACTATCAATAGCACCAAACTATTGGTGTTATTAGATTTTCGACCTTTAGATGAATAAATATACGATTAGAATAATGTGAGCCCCCTAAAGTTGAGTGAGTTATTGGTTTATTAATATAATTTAACGGATAAAAATAGTCAAAAAATTAAATCTAACTGTAAAAAATTTGATAGTACCAAACGTTTCATGCTATCGATAGTATGAAAGACTCTATACTCATAAGAATATAGTAACCCTTATATATATAAAAGAAAGGACTCCATAATTCAAAGTTAGTTGTGAGTAATCTACAGTTTTTTGTAGTGGTGACAAAATTATGAGTTAGATACAGGCATAGAAGAACAAAATAATGCCACCAATTTGTTGAATCACACTAAAAGAAACTTAATAGTTTTTTAATTAGATTTTGATATTTCTAACTGCAATAGTGAGAAAAATCTAGCTAAAGACAAAGAGGGAGGAATCCATTGGAGAAACCTTTGAAACTTATTGCACTACAAATTAGACATATTTTGTCTCCTTCTCTACACTGTCCTAGACTTGTCATCTTTACAAATCACACATTTTTATGCTCCACACAACGCCGTGTATTAAACTATTAATTATTAATTATACCCATAATTTGAGAATACTATACTATACAAATACCATTTGATTTGATGACCCATAATTTCAAAAAAAATGTTCCTTTTAAAAGTCAAGTCTTTTTTTTAATTTTTATTTTTTAATTAAGAATGATCCACTATTGCTGTGTATTGTCCCTGTCGTTATCAAATCTCTTATGATCATATGCCTTACAATTGAAAATTCTGATGGGTCAACTAGTGACCTAAAAAATCTGAGACGTACGTATACCGTGGGGTAAGGACTAAGGAGTATTAAATAATTATTTATCAAAAATAATAGCGATAAATTTACTAAAGTAATCATACTTTTCATGTGTTATTGCCACTCAAAAAAAAAAAAAAAAAATCAATGTTTGGTAATGTCCTCAATAATTCGAAATACCTAATCTGAGGTGGAATATATATGATTATTTATCGATTAACCAATGGTGATAAAATATTACAATGATCATATTTTACAGCTTATATATATAATAATAATATATATTATAATTATATATATATATATATATATATATATATATATATATATATATATATATATATATATTATTTATTTATTTATTTTATTTATTTATTTATTTATTGTGGTTTCAAATAGATCTAGCACTTTAATGAAATTATTAGGGTGTGATATACATTTTCAACAAGAGAAAATCTCATAACTTGTCCCATAAAAAGTCCTCAATATTTTCTTGTAAAGAAGAGAAAATCCTTCCATATTATTACAAAAATATATATATATAGAAATAAATTATTATTTTTAGCTTCGGACAACTTCTGATTTACCTCTTTTAGAAGGCTAATATTGAAAATACTTTTTTTACGTTCTAACCTATTTCAAATATATTTCTAGAATTAAATTCTATTATTGAACTGTTAGCAATAGCTGTTATCTATATAAAATTACTATTTCACCCTTTCAAATATATCTTTCTATCATCACCGACTTTTCGCATTTACCCTTAAATTAAGATATAAGAAGTATTTTGATTTTTGATCTTTTCAAATATACTCTTCTATCATTACCAATATTTTTTATTTATTTTTAAGTTAATGACAAAATAGGTGTTTCGATTTTTTTTAACTCTGATAGATATTTAACTAACGTTTAATTCAAATTAACTTAACGAATATTAATTACAGAAATATTTTGAAATAATAGAAAAACATTCGAGGAGTATGTTTCAGGATACATAGATAATTTTTTTTTATTTTTTTTTTTATGGAAAGAAATAAAGGTGAAAGCTTGACGCCAAAGGCACGCTCAATTGCGGAGAGTATCATATCACATCGATACGCACTTTCGCCCACACACACACACACACACACACACACACACACACATTTACACACTTCACCACTTCATAATCCTAATGATGGGATTTTGCGTTACGCCATTTTCGTGATTTTAGTGATTTTTAGTCTCCGATGACACGTATTTATTTTATCTCTATTCAATAACATTTTAAATATTTTTAATATTAAAATTTTAAATTTTAAATTTTAAATAAATTGATAATTTTTAAATAAAAGTAAAAATAATATACGACGATAAATTAGGACTCTTTAACGAGACGTTGTTGGGAAGCTCTGCTCTAGCTCAGAGTTTGTTTTTGGATAAATTTTAAATATCATCCATATAGTTTTATATTTTTTTATTTTAGTACCATATGATTTAAAGTGTATCAATTTAGTATCATGTGGCTTTATTTTTTTTTCGTCGGGTTCTTCGTTAATATTTCGTTTACTTATATACAAAAATTTCAGATATCCCACCTAAATTTATCGAATATTCACTTTAATATCTTTTAGTTTTAATTTTGTCACTAATTTAACGAGAAAAAAAATAGTTGAAGAAATAAAAAAAATATAAAATAAAATTACGGAATACTAAATTGATGCAATTTAAATTATAAAATACTAAAATAAAAAAATATACAATTACAGTGGTATTTAATTTTTTTTTTTTTTTCCCACAGGATCTAACCCCAGTCCACTATCATTTTTTTGGTAAAATTGCGTTGCGACCCCTCAACTATGGCCATTTCAAAATGGGGTTCTTAATCTATTCATTCAAAGGCAGGCATAAATATTAATAACTTTGTTTATTCAAAGATAAATATTTTATCATTAGTCTTATCAATTTTTTATTTTTTATATTAAAAATATTTTTAAAATTTTTGAACTCTCGAATGAGCGGCTGCGGGATCTACATTTTATTTTTGGATACAGAAATACTATCTTTCTAACGTAAATTCTTATAATTGATATTTTTAATTTGGTAATTTTTTTTTTCAAATATCACGCAGTCATCCTTTCTTACATAAAAAAAAAAACTATTAATATATTTAATTATAAAATAACTAATTTTTAATTTTATTTTAGCTCCTCATTAGATTAGAAATTTGATAAAATTCAAACTCAAAAACTGTTACTCTCTTCGTTCATTGATTATTTCAAAAACTTAATATATTTAATATTAATTACTCTAATAGTTATTACTTTTGTTAAAAATAATGTAAAATTTGATAAAATTATTAATAAACATAAGAAAGAATTTCTTTTATTCGGCTAAAATCACTCAACTTAAAAAAAAAAAAAAAAACTAAAGAAATAAAAAAAACTAAAAAAATTGAGGGAGGGGCCGATTTGAAAATTTTCTAGAGTTGAGGAGGTATTTATACATTTTCACCTCCCTCTTCTTATTCTCTTCTCATCTTTCTTTTTCCTTCTCTCCCGACTCTCTCTCTCTCTACTTAGTTGTGAGTTGTGAGTTGTGACCCTCTCACCTCTTCTTCTACTCTACTCTTCATATTCCCCTCTCCTCACTCTTCCTCTTCTCCTTCTCCCCATACTATAGCCTACGATAACGCACACCTACTCATTCCATAATCTCCGCAAACATAGAAACATACGAGTTACCATAGAAGCAGAGAGAGAGAGAGAGAGAGAGAGAGAGAGGCGTGGTGTTTTGGTCTCTTTCCTTCTCCTTTTACCTCTCCCTGCTCAGCTCCCACCACCACCACACCCACACAAAGGGAGGAGGAGGAGAGAAACGCAGGAGGAAACAGGGGAAAGTACGATTGCGGGTCTCGCAAAAGGCGCGATTTTGATCCCGCTTTTCCCAAAACGACGAGATGGGTGTTCCAAAGCTGCGATTTTGAGGCCCGAGGAGAGGTGAGAGGTATCCGAATGGAGTGGGAGAAGGGTGGTCCGAGGCGCAGCAAGGCGGCGACGACGACGACGACGACGATGATGGTGGAGGAGGAGGAGGCGGAGGAGAGGAGAAGAAGAGGAGGAGGAGGAGGAGGAGGAGGTGGTGGTGTTGAAGCGGAGGGGATTGTGGAAGGGGGTTTGTACGTGAAGGTGATGACCGACGAGCAAATGGAGGTTCTCCGCAAGCAGATCTCCATCTACGCCACCATTTGCGAGCAGCTCGTGGAGATGCACAAGGCGATTACCGCTCAGCAAGACTCCCTCGCAGGTTCTTCTTCTTCTTCTTCTTCTTCTATCTCTACCCCTGTTCTTGGTAATTATTTGATGTGTTCAACAACGATTGATCTTTTGGGTAACGTAACGTGTTATATACCACCACTCGGGAGATTCTCAAAAAACCTTTTAAAAAAAAAACACCATCTTTTCCACTAGAGAGAATGGTTCATCTGATATGGATCGGAGTGAGCTGAAGTATTGAGACTATTTCTGGTATCAGAGCTATCGAATGTCTCCTCGGTTTCGTGAGCGAGAGTGTTAAGACTATTTCTGGTATCAGAGCTATCCGAATGTCTCTTCGGTTTCGTGAGCGAGAGTGTTAAGACTATTTCTGGTATCAGAGCTATCGAATGTCTCTTCGGTTTCGTGAGCGAGAATGTTAAGACTATTTCTGGTATCAGAGCTATCCGAATGTCTCTTCGGTTTCGTGAGCGAGAGTGTTAAGACTATTTCTGGTATCAGAGCTATCGAATGTCTCTTCGGTTTCGTGAGCGAGAGTATTAAGACTATTTCTGGTATCAGAGCTATCGAATGTCTCCTCGATTTCGTGAGCGAGAGTGTTAAGACTATTTCTGGCATCAGACCCCCCACCTTTTTTTTTACCTCTTTGGTACTTCTCCTGTCAGAGTATTTAATGCACATTTACGAACAAAGAGTGTTAAGGCTATTATTAGTCGTTTTCTATTATATAGATCTTCTGGAGGAGGCTGTCTCTTTAGAATTAGAAAAGGAAATAGCTTTGGTTGGGGTTCTATTAATGAGGAATAGGTTGTTCTGCTAAAAGAGATCATAGATTTGGGGAGAACCCCGTTTGTGGATTTTGCCCCTTTTTTTCAATTTCTCAGATAATAATTGCAGTTCATTGTTTGGGTTGATAAATAATTGTTCGATTCTGCTCATACAATGTACTTCATTTCATTAGTGTTCCTCTTTGGCATTAATTCCATTTTTGATCAGTTTATTCTTTTGTTGTTTACTAAGATTCATTCAAAATTATGTGTCTTTGTGTTACAAATTGAACTAGTCATTCAATTTCATGAACTTTTAGATTGTTTTAGAGTGATACCCATAATTATGGACAGCGATTTGGCTTGCACCTGGATATATGTAAAGCTTCTCGAGACGAAGCTGAACAATTATTTAAACACGAAATGCATAATTGTCGCAACTTTATTTTTGTTTCGACTTCGAACGAACACGTGTTACATGTTCTTTCTATGGATTCAAAATGAGCAACTATTTTAATACTTTGTTCCTCTTAGTACATATATATATATACACACACTTATGATTGAGCATCTGACACATTCCTTTTGTTGGCTGCATTATTTAAACAGATCTTAGAATCTCAGTTTTACTCGCACTCTTTGAGTCGATCACGATTAGCGAATATGTCGGAAACTGGTAATGAAGTTGAAACTGGTAATGAAGTTGTTTTCTGAATACTTTTCATTTTACTTAAATCGTCATGCTATATTAGGAATGAGGCTTGGGAGTCTCTACTGCGACCCTTTGATGACACCCGGAGGCCACAAAATCACTCCGAGGCAGCGGTGGACCCCTACGCCCATGCAGCTCCAGATTCTCGAAACCATATTCGATCAAGGCAACGGGACGCCGAGCAAGCTGAAGATAAAAGAGATTACTCTCGAACTCTCGCAGCACGGCCAGATCTCCGAAACGAATGTCTACAACTGGTTCCAGAATAGAAGGGCTCGTTCGAAACGGAAGCAAAATGCCGCGTCAGCAAATAACGCCGAATCTGAATTCGAGGTGGACGATGAATCCCCTAGCGAAAAGAAACCGAAATCGGAGAAGCCCCATGATGTCTCGCCAGCAATGGCGGGCGAAATATCGATTCATTCTAGTGAAATGAACTCTCAAATGCACGCCATCGATCCAGTGCCGCCCTGTCGAAACCAAGGCTTCTATGCTTCTAACGATAGCTCGAGGTCCTCGGGGAGTTCGGGTCAGATGCCTTTCTATGAGAACATACTCGCGAGCCCTAATGCGGTTGTTCAACTTAATTATCCGTTCCTTTAGAAAAGCGAAAGATTGATCTCTCCTGAGGTCACGAATGCAAGAAAAGGTTATGCTATTGTAAATGTTGTCGGAAATGCCGTGGGAGATTTTTGCTACTTTTGATCTAGTTGAGTTTGAGCTGATCATTACTAGGTACTTATCTAGTTGTGGCTCTTTAATGAACTACTAATTGTATTTATAGTAAATAGTAATACTTTGTTTCTTCTAGTTTTTTAATGCAAATGGTGTGACCCTAAGAGGTTACTTGTGGAAACTTTTAAACTGTACATGGGCCCATCATCTACTTCTGATTTTATGTAAGGTTTAAGCTATATCTCTTTTGAGTAAACTGTCACAAGTCCAAGCTATGACACGTTTAGAAGCACAGGGCCTTCCGGACTTCTATATTATTTTTGTTGATAGAACATCTGAATCGACGATTAATTGTCTCAATTATACATAATTTACACTAAAAAGTATTTAATAATTAAATTTCATAATATTTTTAACATTATTTGCCTAGCCATCAAAAAGTTTCAAAATTGTGAATTTCAAAAAAATTAATAAAATTTTTTTGTACTATGTAGAGTATAATCAATACCTCCGATCTAAAATTTAAGTCCAACTATAATTATTTTTTATGAAATTTTTATTTGCAGTTATTTATTTTGAAATTTTGTTTACTAGATAAATGATGTCGAAAAATTATGAAATTTAATTTATAGATGCTTTCAATAGCGAAGATCATCTGTAACAAAACCAATCGTCGATTCAAATGCGCCATCATAAAAAATAATTACAAGCACGAAAACCTTTGTGCTTCCAAAGTTGCTCTCGCTGGACTCAATTGTCACATATCCTTCTTATTCTATTTCCCTCTTTGTTATTTTTGGAAAATATATTTCCCTCTTTTTTTGGAGGAATTATTCTATTTACCTCGAACCAATGGAACTAATTTTTACTCTGTACGGGGCAATGTATTATAGCTAGTGTAATTTGCAGAAACTAATAAAGCGACAAATAGTATTCACTCTGCTCGTATCCTGGTTTCTAGTACTCATTCCTCAATATGTAATGAAAGCATTACCTTGGAAATTAATATGGTAATCACTTTATTTTCTTTGCTTGATCTACAACTGCATGATAAATTAGCTTAATAACAGCGAATAACCAACAAAACCAGAATGATTGCAAACCTGGTGAGTATTGCAACTGCTCAAATAGAGGATTAAAAATCATTCTATTTATCAGGAGGCTCTGATCTCAGTACAATAAATAACCAAAGAACCCAAAATCACTAAGCTTGATTCAAATATTATCTGGAAAGAAGCTTGCCAGAAAAACAAGAGAATCAGCAAGAGTAGCTAAAATTAGTATACCCTACAATATGTACAACAATGATTAAATACATTTCAAATACATCTCAAATATATCCCCCCTGATCCTCAAAACCAATCCTGTGGACTCAAAAATATTTCATCTAGAAGAGCTCAGCACACCATAATACTCTTCCTGACAGTAGTTAAACTGAGAGGCGCATCCCCTTGATTCTCGAATGCTAAGTCCGTCTAAGTAGCCAATGGATCCTTCTTTGGCAGCTTGAGCTGCTACACAAAATAAGTAATTAAAAACATGATAATTTCCACTAGTCGAAAAACTAAAATGTACCAGTGAAACATGATCACGAACCTTTGAACTTTTTTGGTTCAAAGGCACAGAACCATGAGGTCGGGAATTGTATACATATTTCTCAGCATTAATAAGAGGTGAACGCCGAAGAGTAGCATCCGAACTAGCAGGTCGCATTGCCTACACAGCCAAAACAATGGATACTTAGGAAGTCTTCAACAACTATTTTGTTCGCTGACCAAATATCGTAAGATTTTATTGTAACACTTGAATCTATTTAAGTATATTCTAACTTGAAGCATTTAAAACATTCGAAGACAGTACGACCAATCACCAAGCTCTTGCTGATTATCATTAAAGAATGGAAGGAAACTGAGTGATTAGAACAAAGCATACCTCCGGCTTCGATGCATGATCTTTTATATCCACATAATCAGCATAAAAGAGCACCTTCACAACAAAGATAATACCAAAAGACTTATATTTAAACAATTGGAAAGAACCTGTGCAGAGTCTACCCTATTATAATATATTTGAAGTACCTTGTTTAATAAGTGGACATTTGATGCATCAGTTGCCAAAATTTGCGCTCCAAGACATGCATTGCTTGTGGTGCAGCGCGGGCAAGTGATTGTTCGAAAAACACACCCATCCTCTTCAGACCACACGCCATGGCGCATTGTGCCTCCATTGCTGCACCTACTGAAGATTTGGTTGTTAACCAATGAAGATTCACAGACTAATATTGGAACCAGTTTCCTCTGTATCCTTGAAATATTGTCCAACGAATAGATACTCGGAGGTCCAAACTTCCGCACATATCCCAAATAAAATTTCGATGATGAAGAGAGAGAACATGGAATAAGAAAACCATTTTTAGATAATCCTAGAGGGATTTCACAGTGCAAGCAGCAGATGTGGAGCTTTTTTTGTACAGATTTTTGAGGTAACAAAGGCAATGTACTGGATTTTTTCCCAAGAAACTTTTCAATTAGTTTTTGAATCTTGGGGTTGGGACAATTGTTTGTAGGAGTTAATTCAAATCTTTTATCAGTTAATTGAGGAGAACTAAAGTGGTTCTTGTAAGTACAACTAGTAAGCTGTGAAGTCGTTAATTTTCTTCTTTTCTGGCAGTGGGAATTCACGCTCGCATTTAAAGGTGATTCTTTTTCAGGTTTGCTGAGGTCCACATAAGCTACTTTTTCAGGTGTGACTGCTGACATGCATGGACCATCAGAAGGGCTTCCCTTCGAAGTGGTAGTTGAGACTGGAAAGGATGGCATGTATATAGACTGATTTGAGGCATTGACCGCTACTGTATACAAGTTTTCCTCCTTCGAACACTCCATGACACAACTCTTTTCCAGAACCTGTCTAACTGGTATAGATTGATGCAAGCTGTTTTGAGATAATAGAGAAGGTTCTGAATATCTGCATAAGGTACAAAGATTCAGTTTAAAGTGACACCAAGAAGAAAAATACCAACGAGAAAGTTAGGGAAAGGACTAATTACGCCAATTTAGATGATGTTACCTGGAATATTCTAAGGTTGTATCTTCAAACATGGCATAATTTTCGCAGCTGTTCAAGACCTTTGAATTTGTCTTGCTAGCTGGTTTTCTTTCTACCAGGCACTGAGCCATTAGAGAGGAGAAAGGCGCTTCTCCCAGTACCAAAGGAGTTGAAGATTTAGCTAACTGTTTAGGTTTTGTAGCTGTTAAATCATCAATGATGGTTTTCCTCTCAGCGTGCTGATTGGACTTTTTTGATGTTTGATTCTTCTTTTGAGGGATCTTCTGGCTTGAGAAGTTTGGCTCCGGCCAGGGTAATAATCTCTTGTTAGTATCAAAAGGAAGTACATCAATCTGCAGCTCATCTTTGTTACCAGTCTCCTCCATCTTTGTCTTTTTCTGTTTCTGTTGATATTTGAAGTTTAGAAATAAATTCAACTGCATTAAATAACTGAGGATAGAGAAATAATTAGCTGATAGACCTCAACATTTTCAAAGAAAGTTCGCAATCCATCTAATGTCTCCTCAAAGCTTCCATAGTGCTTGATCGAGTTCTTAAGCCACTTCGAGATGTATGCACGATTTTGCTCCTCCTTGTACCGCTCATCTGCACTCAGATTATCGTATTTCAGAAATCAAAATATGATGATAAAAGTTATAACAACACTAAAGTAAAGGGAGATGTCCCCCTTTAATACTTCATATTGGTTTTGTAATATTTGGCTCTTTGGCTTAGCTTTGCATGAGAGATTAAGAGAAATTCTAATGAAAAATTGCACTCCTTTCTTTCTCTTGAATGTTCTCGTGTACAAAGGACTTGTTCACTCAAATATGAGCTTAAGTTGCAAAAGAAAGTCAAATTACTTTTGAACGAGATTGCCTTAATGCATTCAAAGCGACAAATTTAGAGGCGCTTATCACAGTAGAGCAACAAACCTAGAAAAAAAAAATCTCAGATTTCATACCTAATAATATTATTGCTCCATAGTCAAACCTGTGACGAATGCAGCGACCTACAAAATGTAGAAAATTGTATAAAAGAGAATTAAGACAACACATCCATTCAATAACCACACTTGGAAGGAAAAGATAGCGAAGAAAACAACATACTGGATTGATATATTATTTTATATACTGGTAATGGCAGTGAAAAGCAATAGGGTTACTTTCTCTTAAAAAAAAGGTGTTACTCTGCAAATTTGGCATTAAGGAACTCAAAGTTGACGTTAAGAAATAAATTTCGGGAAATTTTTGTGGATTCCAGAGATGTCCAATGCTTTTAATGCTCTAACTTTTCTTTCTTTTCTTTTTTAAATACAAATTCCTGAATTTCAAGTTTTTCTTTCAAAATAATTCTTCAAAAGCATATTTTTAGGGATTAAGATTTTGTATTAACAAACCACATCAAGTTTTCTTTGTTTTGAATGTTGAAGAGGTTATATCAACTTACATAGTAAAGAAGAAATTACTCAATTCCAGAAAATCTGTTGGAAATTTTGTTCCTGTTCCGCTTACCAGGAGATACTTGCACAGCACTCATAGAAAAGATTCACAAGATCCGCAAAAACTAGCTTGATAAAGGAGAGTGGATATCCTGCTTACCTGCTGCCTGATTCAGAGCACGAAATGCTTGATGGCAGTACCACTCACTCCCACTTAAGAGACCTTTTGATGATTTGTATGTGTCATTGTATCTCTTCTTCAGAACAACTTGAACATCATTGCTGATTCAAGTTCAACAACACGGAGATAAATATGCAGAAAGCAGCATACTTTTTCAGAAAAGTACCCAGGAAGAAGGCTTACATGTTTGGAAAAGGAATACCAACAATCACCTTAGTTTGGTTAAGGAATTTACAAAAAAAAACCACATTGATCGAAATTATTTACAAAGGGAAGAGTGATGCATCACTAAGTGGTGGCCCAAATAAAAACAAGTTTCAAGTAACAAACTTAAGGATACTACAACTCTAGCATTTTCATCCGAGAAATCAATCCCTTCTGATACCTGAAAAAGCACAAAAGAAGGCCGCGTAGGAAAAGTGGTAGGACTCATTAAGCAATGTTCAGAAGATCTTATAACAAAAGAAGCAATGCTGCATTTCATTAAGTAACTTATGTTTGCTTTTAACACCAGTGTTTAACATAAAGGAATAGCTAATATGCAAAGGCAGTTCTTATTAAGAACCATATAGTGTGTTAAATATAAAAATATCAAAATAGTCTTCTCCGCCAGCTTAAGTTTTTGGAGAAAAATTGTTGTTGCATATTCTTTAACACGGTATCAAAGTAGGAAGTCCTGAGTTCGAGTCCCGCCAAGCTCCTATTAATATTTAATTTTCTCTCATTTAATTCAAGTCCACATCTTGGACCTATCAAAAAGTCTCGAGCCCAGACGTGAGGAGAGAGTGTTAAATATAAAAGTATAAAAACACTGATCTCAAATAGCTTAAGCTTTTGGAGAAAAAGGATTGTTTTATATTCTTTAACATAGTGAAAAGATAATACTGTACAAGTTAATGAACAAAAGTAAGGTATAAAAATAATAGATAACCTTCCCACGGCAAACTGCAAGAAAAGCAGCTCCTCCTTTAACATGATTTTGCGATGAAGCCTTGGTAGTATCACTTGTTCTCTTCGAGCCGTTTCTGCCTTTTCCAGGGCCAGCTTTTTTCTTCCCCAGAATTGCATCGTAGTAGCATTTCAGAACAGGTTCAAATTCTTCAAATGTCCCTCTAGGCTCTGTATGTGCAACACGTACTGATAATTATAACTTTAGAAAAAAGGATATGAAACTAATTAAATATGGAGAGCAAAAAGCAAAGAGCTTAAGTGAAAAATGCAAGTGCATGATGCAAAAAAGACTTTCTCAGCATCTGAGAGAAAAACAAGTATCAAAATATATGAGCTACTGCAATTTTAAATGGCATAACACACTTACGAACATCTGCTCAGCACATGAATAGATGAAAACATAGTGCAGATTGAATTATGCATATTTATCAACTTCTTACCTACAAAAAGAGGCTTTTGGGCATTCAGTTGCGACCATTGACCTGTTTGAGACCACCGAGCACGTACTTTGTCCAATAACTTATAGCTAGGGAAGAACACAAGGGCACCACCAGGCACAACTCTACATATTTCTTCTAGAGAAGCTCCAAGTGCATCCTTCATAAACATTTGATAAGTCAGTGATTAAGTGAAAAAATCAACATGGAGGTACAAATTAATTTTGACTTAAGCTATACCTGGAAAGCATATCCATCAGCATGTTTATAGCTGGCATTTAAGTGAGAATTTCCAGGACCAGAAGAGACCACTGCAGCCCAAAGCTGTAAAACATAATTGCTTAAACAAGAAGTTTGTTGATCAACAGAAACATGCTCGTATCTCAAGTATTTCAGATAAACGTCATTGAAGTAAATTTATAGGTAGAAATTTACAGCTTCTAAAGGGCCCATCCACAACAAATGAAAATTCAGAGGACAGAGTGGGCGAATGAAGCACTCAAGAAGAGAAAATTGGAAGGTCAAAAACATCACAAAATTGATATAGATGTTGTTGATTTCTTTAAATGGCCCATCCACAACAACGCTCGATTTTGGTAGTGCATTATCGGCATCTGTAAGTCACAGGCGGATTCGTTGCCCCAATTCCTAATTACGCAAGTTACATCTTGACATGACATAAAGAAGTATAAAGAGTTGCTCTATTACCTGTGATTGAACATCAATTACATGTGGAGCTTCCATACAAGTTTCAAACTGCACCCCCAGCTCAGATGCAAAAGAGCCCATTGGAGAGAGTGTTCTGTGTAAACAGAAGGTTTTCTAGCACATTAATAACCAGGAGTGTTACATTTGAGGCTATAGATGCATAGAAAACTTACCCAGATGTAAGAATCACTGAAAGAGAAAGATTTGCAATATCCCGGAAAACAACAGCAGGATTTAGGCACCACAAACTCATTGTGCATTTCCAGCTAACTATACCTGCAACAATTGTTGTTTTTCAGATTATCAAACTAAAAATAAGCATGAAGGTTGACAAGTGAAATCGGAAAAGGCAGGTAAGAATGTGTCTGAAAAGTGCATCAGATGGTGGCTGTCCTAATTTATAAAGAAAGGAGAAAATATACTAGAGGGAGCTAGACATCACAGGACCTCAAGAACTACACCCAAAGACTCAGGATGCAACCCAAAACAATTTCAGTACGTAGATTCAATTTCATTATTAAAGAAAATAGAAAGATCTTTCCAGATGTCAAAACGTTTATGTATCAAAAGCACAAGAGAAAAGAAGATCGTTTATTACTTACCGTTATCTCTTTTAACATATCGCTGCAATGCAAGTTGATATTCAGATGAATAGCAGCAATTTCCAGAGAAAAGGTAGCTTAGTGAGGAAAATAATCCTGCAAGGCATGGAAAAGATTGTCACTGTAAAATAGTATTAGTCTGCAGTAATTATGGTCTCTCATTTCCTATTCTTTTTTAGCTCAACCAAAAGTAGCAGTACCTTCTAGCATGATAGCTGGCATGCCACTTAAGTGAGCGCCATCTGATTCTACATCTGAAGCAGCTTTAACTGCCTTGAACAACAAAACACCATCACAATGTTTTATCAGTACAACGCTTGACACAAGCAGCCTTTAGGTAGGATTTTAATACTATACCACAATAACAGTAAGAATTCATGGTAATAAACAAAATCTTCTAGTACCTTGGTAGCACATTCTTGCAAAATCTGAAAGCATTGTTGGGTAATTCCAGCATATTGAAGCTCTCTTATAGCCATATCACCAGACCAACTGAAAGATCATTTTAAAACCAATGCATGAGTAGATAGATGCTTGCAGCCTTTATACAATATATTTACATTGACATAAATTGAAAATTTTATTGAGGGATTACAAACAGAGTAATCAGGGGAACAAGTCAATATATATATATATATATATATATTAGGTTACTAGGTGGATAAAACCAAATTATTTAGTCCTTTAAATGGTCAGACAAATATCCATGCCTTTAATTTAGCCACATTCTTGCGAGTATTGGTCTTGTGGTTCTTTGTAATCTTTTCCTCAGACATGCTGAGAGGGGCAAGCGAGGACCATTTTTCATCTTATAAACATCTTGACAGATGTGGCAAACAAGTTTGTTATGAAATTAGAAGCACCACTATTAACGTTGATAATGGGGGAGTTTCTGCTTACTATGTGGAGTAACGCTCGAATTCACGCTTCTGTAATTTCTCTTTCCGATCAGCTATCCAACTTATAAGTCCCTGCATAATTTAAAGCATTAAGTCACGACTAGAAAATTATTAGGTGATTAAGCTTTCTTATGGGTACCTGAATCACATCATATAAGGGTTGGTATATCATTGCAAGACTGTCAGCCATGCATAACTGCCCTAGTTCTGTCTGCAGTGCTTTGATAGCAAATTATAGCAAGAAGCATCTCATTAGATTGGAAGAGACAAAGTGGGGGAAATAACTAATTCATGTCACGGGAACTTACTGCAAAGAACATCTTCATCAATATCTACGCTTCCAGCATCACGTGCGATGTCTTCTATATTGCTGCAAAATTAAAAAAAAAAGTGGAACAGGATGAGGACACTAGTCCTTATATAAGTTCCATACTTGAGCATCTTAAACATACAAGTTTTCCATAATTGCCAACCATAAGAAAAATGAATAATTTCTCAAGCAGTAGGAAAGTTTAAAAAGCTAAGAACTTTTGAGGGTTGCATAGGTTGGTTTGAAGTGGCCATGCATTATAGCAAACAACACATGCAACAAAAGTTCTTTTTTCTTTTCTTTGTTTTTGATTATGTATGGTGTAACTCTAGGTTTGATAACAGAAAAGAAAGATATGGACATACTGAGCCTCATCTAGAATCACAATGGACCCCTTGATATCAACATCCATTGCTCTCCGAACAATTGGGTTAATGATGTAGCTGTATGGGGCAAAAACTAGTTGAGCATCAGCTGCCATTGTTTGTGCAGCAAAATATGCACAACCTACAAGTAAAATTTAACAGTCATGGCTTCAAGTTTGATGTCCATTAAACACCACGCACAGCTAAATCAAAAGAACAAACCTTTTACTTTACGACCAAGATTCACAAGATCTTCAATGTCATGAACTTCATGACAGCCGCCTCTTTGAAGGGAAGGATGAGCTTTGAGTTTATTTGCATTCCTGTTATCAGTAATTATTGCAAATATAAGCTACATGGGTACTGAAAGACGAAAGTTTCATCTACCTTTATCCATTAATTAGTAAGGACCAAATGCAACTCACTTGAACTGTAGACAACCAAGATTTGCATCCTTTAGGCGCAATTTACTGGAACAAAAGGAAGCATCCTTTAGAATCATGCAATGCTTGATATGAAAAAGAAGTTGGAGTGACATTTTTACGAGGTACACTACCACTCTTCATCCACATTGCCGCTCGCGCAGACATCTTCGTTGGTGCAGTAGTGCTTTCTTGAGGCCTATAATGTGGAGTAATAAGATGCAGTAAACAAAATCAGAAATTGGTAAATACAGCTTCCCATAGAACACAACTGTGCAAGGAGGGATATTAGGAAGTTTATTGCAACACTGGTGCTAGTAGTATAAATTCATTTGAATGAGTTAATGCATTAGAACTACACAAACTGAAGAAAATCATCAGCTTCTACCAAAAAAAGAAGCAAAAAACTAACAATATCACCACGTGCTGAGTAATTTAGATGCCTCATCATCATCATCATCATGTTACATACATTTTAAATGGAATATTATAGTTTTCTCTATGTCGTCATGAAAATTAACCAAATAAATAGCTTCATTCAGAAAGGTGCATCTTTGACTTACCAGAACCGCCATTGGAACTCGATATGATGTTTTCTTGTACTCGCGAATCACCTGGCTTATCTGAGAGTGCGTCCTCCTTCGATTGTCATAAAAGCAACCACCATATAAGGATCAAAGAATCCACTCAATCAACAGCACAAAAGATCTAATCCAAGAACAAAATAATCAAACCACCAAATTTCTTTAAAAAAAAAAAAAAATCTTACGAGGCATAATAAATTGTTGGTGTCACGGCTTTCTTCTGAGCCCTAACACTAACAGCTGGCGGGGACTGCTCCGTGTTCCCTACCATAAAAAAAATAAAAATAAAAAACCCTTAATTTGATCTTTTGCCAATTCGCCACCAGGTTAATAGCTAAAAGAGGATCTTGGAATGAGATAACTCACTCGAAGGCTCAGGCTCGGGGACAAAGCCGCCGCCGTGGAGTAGGGGATCGGGTGTGGGTCCGGTGGCGGGCGGCGGCTGCGGCGAGGGGGCGAGCGGAGGGGGGCGGCGCAGCTGGTCCTGTTGCCAGGCGAGGGCGGAGCAGAGGAGGGAGAGGGTCTTGCCAGTGCCGGTCGGGGATTCGAGGAGGGCGTGGGAGTGGCCCTGGTGCCGGGCGCGGCTGAGGGTGGAGATGACGCGGCCCATGAACGCGAGCTGGGAGCCGTAGGGCTTGTAGGGGAACTCAACGGGGACGCCCCCGATCCGGTAGACGTTGGCCTGGGGACTATGGTTAGGGTTTGGGATGGAGCTAGGGTTAGGGTTAGGGCTTTGGAGCGGGGTGGAGAGATCGATCGAAGCGGTCATTTTGGGTGGAAGAGGAGCGATCGCACTGAGAGAGAGAGAGAGAGAGGGGGACGATGCGGAGTAAAACAACGTCGACGGGATTTGGGAATGGAGGATGCAAGAGCACGATGTTGGCGGGAAAATGGCGAAATGTTTTGCCGTGCTTTGGTTTGAATTTACCGCCATGGCCAACTCGTGAAGGAATTTTGGATGGACTACGTCCACCACATCGTCTGTGGACCGGCCAATCACTCATGGTTGGTCCATAGATGACATGGTGGAGCTGCGATTTCGTTTTACAAGAGGGAGAAGGCTCTTGAAGGGTCTACCACGTCAGCGCTGCACCGTGAAGCTGGTGCACCCATTTCAGGGGGAGAACAATCCGTGGACATGGTGCACCACATCAAACGTAGACCAAATTAAAAAATTTCTGTTCCAGTGGCGGCAATTTCTAATTTCTGTTCCAGTGAAAAAAAAAATTTAAACAAATGGAGGGGGCTATGAATGACGTGGTGGACCAGGTCTAATATTTTGTTTTTTTCCCTGGGCACCGATATAGGTCGCAATGTTGGGTTAAGAACATCTGACACATTGTCTTAAATATAACTAATAGACCAACCAAACAAACGATAGCATCACAATTCACATCTCCTGTGCATGTCACAGTGAAAGAAAGGAAAAGGAGAGATTGGCGCTTCAAAGAAAAATAAATTAAGCACAGATAAATGCGTTTAAAGATAGCATATAATCGAAGCATTATTCGTGATCTTCATAGAACATTGGAGGTTAATACCGAGAAGATAATCTCGCTCAAAAACTTGTCAAAAAACTGTCAAGAAAAAATTCACTCGTGTTGTTAACTGAGTTTCTTATTTACTGGCTACTTTTGAATTGCCGAGCCATGGGTGCTTCAAGCACTCGGCTGCTGTAGGGCGCTTTTCCGGGGCGAAATCGAGAAGGGGGCGGAGAAAATCTGCAAATTCCCGTGCATCGGGTTCGGGGAATTTGTATTTATCGGCCAGAAGGCGGTCCAGGGGCCAGAACTTTAGTCTCCGGATCCTCTTTAGGTCACCGTAGCGGTCGAAGAAATCCTTTGATCGAGTTCCTGAAATAGCGATCTGATTCGCAAAGGAAGTAGTATTTACAGCATTAGATTAGATGTACCGGCATAAAAGTGACAAAACCTAAGGAGAAAGCTACTGAACCTTTCGAGACATCTTTCCGAGAAGTTCCATCATCTGAGCCAAGTGATCCTACAAAATGGGCCAGGAGATCGTATGAATCAAGTAAGATGTTGATATACATACGAATGGCTCTTCCACAGGAAGGCTAATAAAGGTGGTTATTAGTTAATGAACAAGACTGCATGATACTTAAGACAAACTTTTTCTTTTTCTTTCTGAGGTTATACTTACGACAAAAGTTAATCATCTCTCGATCATATGCTGGAAAGTAGAATTGGCTAATGAATGGCAACACTAGATAAGGTTCTTTTAGAGGAAGGTTGTTCAACAAGATTTCTTTTAGAAGAAGGTTGCTCAAGAAGTACCAAGTCTAGAAACCGACAACTAGACGAAATTCAAATAACAATTACCGTTGCTCAATAAAGTATGCATAAATGTACATACGACCGTTTGATTCATTGGTTGCATGTATATGTTGCATAGAGCTAAACAGTTCACACAACTCCACTAAGCCAGCCTACATCCCAAAATTCTCATCTATTTCTTATTCTCATCTGTTTCTTTGGCGTAATCAACATTCTCGTCTGTACTCATTTTATGAGCATTTGATTCTTGGAGACGTATATCCTGTGAAGCATATGAAGGCATAGATCCACCGTATAAAATTTACCCTAATTTTAGAGTTATTTGTTTATCACACTAAAAACACAGTATCCCTATCACAGGATAAATAACCAAGAAACCAAAGGTGCTAAACTTTTGGTATGCTTTGCCATTAAACTCTGATTAGCCTTACTAAACCTACAGACAGAAAATTTCGTTCCAGACAATGCGATAAACTCATATTTAATCTGCTCTCCCTTACAAATGCTTTGAAAAAGAAGAAAACTAATAAAAGCTATTGTATACATTTGAAGTTTATCTCGCAAAACACGTGAACTTCTTAAACTGAGAACACTCGAAATTTTCACCATTGACGTCGTATCTTGTTAATATCACATAAACTCCAGCTTATTGCCTCAGTTGATTATAAATAAACAAAGTATGTTTGGCGTGTGAAGAAAACCACAATAAACCAAAAGTTTAATGTGCTATATTTTTCGTCTACAAGCTACGAGATATTAAAAGAATTATAGAGCATACCTCGTCCTCGCTAAATCCTTGACCATGGTTGGGAGTGAATAGTACGTCACCTGTAGCAAGCTCAAAAGCCACGCAAGCAAAAGACCACATGTCGACCGAAAAGGAGTATCCTGCACCAAGAATAACTTCTGGAGCCCTGTACTGCCTTGTTTGTATTTCAGTTGCAAACTGCCTATCACCCCAACATGCATTCCCAAAATCAACAATCTTGCATCTCAAATCAATACCCTCCAAGCTTCTTTCAAACTCTATAACACCTCCCATGGATTCTCGTCTCTGAGAAATCTTTGCCGCCGCTCTCATCGCCTTCAACTTAAGTTTCTTCTCGTTAATATTTATCACGGTCCCACCATTAAGGCTTCCTTCAGGCCTCTCGAGAATAGGGGTGAATCCAGAGCGAACCGGGTCTTTTGCTGGATCTATGGTGGAGACGAGGAGAACATTTTCGGGCTTTAAATCAGTGTGAATAATACCAAGTTCGCTGTGTATGTAATCGAGGCCAACCAAAACTGACCGACAAATATCTTTCACCCTTTTCAGCCCAATTCCCTTATTCCGATTATATCGGATTAACCGAAGCAAGCTGTCGCCAAGAAATTCAACCACTAGGCACAGATGCTGCCCGTTCGGGCCGGCATGTTTAAAGTGGTTGAGCAGTCGCGCAATACACTTCGAATTCGACGGATCCCCTTCGGCGATTGCTGAGAGAATCTCAATCTCGTGGAGAGCGGCTTGAGCAAACTCTTTCGCACTTTTCTGAATTTTGAGTGCGACGAATCTCTGCAAACAAAGCAATGTTCATAAACATGAGAAAATATAATTCAGACTTTGAAAATAAAAGCAAAGCAAACAAAGTAAATGACATTGATGAGCTAATACAATGGGAACTATTAAATATATAATGCTTCTACTGCGGCAGAAAATAAAACCGAGAGTTTGAGCCCCAAAAGCAGAAGCTGTTCAAAATATTTTTTTTATATAATGCTTCTCCTAACATTTCTACTCAAATTGGATTTGAGGAAACAGCATTATACAGGCCCCAAAACTACACAAACATGTTACGAAGCCTCAAATATATAAACCTATAGTAATATAGGTTGATCAAAGAATCAAATGGAGCGCTGAGGAGTAATAATCATTACAAATAATCCCACATCAGGAAATGAGAAATAAACAAGTTTTGATTATTAATAACCGAGATGATACGGCCACAAGCAATAGAGAATTAAAGGCATAGATAAAAAGAAATATCTTATCAACAGAACATCACAGGAATTCTAAGAACACGAAAAAAAAAAAAAAAAGATATGACGAAGGATGAGAATCATCACAAATTTAGACAAATAAACGGGGCCAAACCGCATCTGATTGCACAAAAATCAGATTTTTTTTCGATCATAATCTAAACAAATTCCCTGCAAACGAAACAAACACCACATAAACTACCAAAAATGGATCACAAAAGCGCAAAAAAGGGAGAGATTGGATCAGAGAAACTACAAAAAGCCGAGAAAACAAAAAGGGAGGAGGAGGAGGAGAGGGGCCGCACGGAGCGATGGGTATCGTAGGCGAGCCACACGGTGGAGAAGTGGCCCCATCCGAGCTTCCGCTGCGCGACGTAGCGGCCCCCCGCGAACGCGTCGCCGACGCGCACGGCGTGGTACCCGCCCTTCCGGTACGAGTCGATGCCCTCGTCCTCCTCCTCCCCCGACCCCGACGACGACGAACACGGCATCCTCGCCCCCTCTCCTCTCTCTTTCTCTCTCTCCTCTCTCTCTCTCTTTCTCTTCGAGCTTCGATCGTTTTGGTAATGGCGATAAGGGGAGAAGGAGATGGGGGAGGAGAGAAAAGGAGGATTCCGCTATGGGCGCAATGGAGAAGGAAAGAGGAGCTCTCCCTCCTTTTAGTGCGGCTTTTTGTACATCTTTTAAAAACTATTCGCTCGCCATTATTTAACATATTTTTTTATAAAAAAAAAGCAGCTCAAAACATAGCAATTTCAATAATAAATATTTTTTTATTCCAAAAAAACTGCTTTATCCTTACCATTATTATTATTATTATTATTATTATTATCTTAATTCAGGGAAAGGGCGCGTTGGGTCACGGAAATGGGAATACGAGGTAGCCACATGTAAGGATATATTGAAATGATTCAACGATTAAAAAAAATTTTTACAGTGCAGGGGAACGGTGGAATGGGCGAAAAAATTTAGAATGCACGCGATATACTACTGATGTAACATTTTCAACTAATAAAATTAATTTTTTTAGATTGATATGTTTCATCATGGTTAATAAAAAAATATTTTTATTATAATTTTCTCTTAGATAGAAAAATATAATTAATTTATTATTTAATAATATAATGCAAATATCAATACCAATACATTAAAGGGCGAACCGAAAACTTGCTCCACAGTGCATCCGCGTTTTCGTTTGGGTGGGTCCCTCATGTTTGCCTTTTAGGTTCCACTCTCTCCGCCTTTTCCTCTCCCTGCTTTCGGTCCTTTCTGTCCGCCTTTTCGGTTCCCCCTCTCGCCCTCTGTGTGGCTTCGTACATCTTCGCTGGCACTGTACTTCTTCCTTACCTCTCCTCTCCGCGTCTTTCCGCTGGCACTGTACTTCTTCCTTACCTCTCCTCCGCGTTTTCGGCATGTGGGTCCCTTGCGCAGCAACTTCTCCCTTTCCCTTTCTCGCGAACCCTATGTTCGCCTAGCGTTACCCTCTCCGCGGATCCGCCGCTTCCCCGGAAATCCCTCTCTCCCTAGATCGTACGCCTGTATCTACCCAAAACGGCGCATTTAATGGCGCCGCGCAACTCCGCTGGCACTGTACTTCTTCCTTACCTCTCCTCTCCGTGTTTTCGGCACCTCTCCGGAGATCCATTGCTTCTCCGGAAATCCCTCTCTCCCTCGACCGTACGCCTGTATCTACCCAAATCGGGGCATTTAATGGCGCCGCGCAACTGCCGTCGGTGCATTAAATGCCCCCTATCAACCCGTCGCTCCACCGGAGATGGTTTCCTCCCTTCGCCGTACATGTGTGTATATTATTGATCTGGGTATTAAATGCCCCGCCGGATCCGCCCCTTCTCCGGAGATCGCTCGCTCTCTCCGGGCTGGGGATCATCCCGATCTCCACTGTACCTTCACTGTCGCGTCGTCCTGCTGTCATCTCAGGATGGTGCGCCGCTGTGAGCCGGCGCCCTCCCCTTGCTCTCTTCGCTTCTCTTTTGGTTTGTTCTAATGCTGGTATGTATATATATAGACTGTTGGCCGATAAGTTTTGATGCTCAACAAAATTTGGTTTCCTACCTTACAATCTTTTCTTGAGAGTGGTGCTGCCGCAAGAAAGGAGGTCGAGTTCTCTGGAAGTTTCCTTGCTTGCTTCCCATTTTGATGTTCTCTGTCTATGTGCATGCCTGGATTTGCTGATGCTTGGGTGCTTCGATGTTTGGTCGCAGTTTTGCACGCGGTTCCTGCTTCGCCTCCTTCTCGCTTTTCTTTTGTCCATCCGCAATGGCACGGCAGTCGAATGGCTTCGGAGAAATCGCTGCAGCCTGCGAGCAAGGCAATGATGATATCGGCAATACTCGAAATCTATCTTACCTTTATCCGCAATGGCATGGCAGTCGAATAGCC
The DNA here is from genome assembly GCF_001540865.1 of Ananas comosus. Lineage (NCBI taxonomy): Eukaryota > Viridiplantae > Streptophyta > Magnoliopsida > Poales > Bromeliaceae > Ananas > Ananas comosus. Next base: position 1,261,319 of record NC_033645.1, read on the forward strand.
TCAGGGTGATCGCTGTAGCCTGCGGCTATTAGTGCAGAAATCCGGTCCATATAATGTTCGCCGTACCCCTTCGCTTTGTGGGGGGAGCTGTGAATCTGAGCCTTGCATTATGTTTTCTCATATTTTTTGTTTCCCCTTTCTGGCTTTTGTCTCAATTTGTTTTTCCCTAAATTTAACAATCCAAAGTTTTTGCTGGCCATTAATAATCTGCGTAGCTCCGCAAGTCATTTTTACTAGCTTTCCTTACTCTTTACAATTGCCTTCTGGGTTTTCATATTGTTAGTGCAGGCATGGGCGTGATCGACGTATCATTTAAGAACCTGCTGCTCGAAATTACGCAGAGGCTGTCCATACCTGTGCCGAAGTATGGCCTTACTGTGGATTCATCGGGGCAGCTTACTGGTTACGTCGATGTTTGCGACTGTCTAGCCTAATCCTTTTTGCTTTTGTCGGGATCGGGCTTCCATGTGTTCTCTTTTCTTTTGCTTGGTCATCAGATCTCATGCTTTTTGTGCTTTCTACCTCTTTTGGCCTAGAATATGTAGTAGTTTTTACTTCGTTCTGTTTTTAATTTGGTTGTCATGGTGTTCCCCTCTCTTCGGTTCAGTGATATCAGGTCTACTGTTCTCCATGACTACTCTTCCCTTGGTTTTGTTTTCCCTACATTTTTTATGTGATTTCCCATGTTTACTATTGTTCCACTGTTATATATGTTTACTTTGGATAGCACTTGGTCTTTGATGCCTAACAAGCTTTATATCTTGGCATGCAATATAGTAGGAGTTGTAGGATTGCATGTGTTTAATTACTTACAAATTGGTTGGAAGTTGCCTTACAAGTGTTTACATTGTAACTTGAATGTGCCCATATAGACAGAACTCCTTCCATTATTTCTTGCTTTGTACATTTCTTACACATTAGTTGCAAGTAGTCTTACAAGTGTTTACATTGTATATAGTTCCATTGTAACTTGGGTTGCCAATAAGCTTACAAGTATTTGCTTTATACCTTGAATATGTCCCAAAAAATGGTTGCCGGTAAGCTTACAAGTATTTTCAGTGTATCTTGATTATGTTCCAAAAAAAAAAGGCCCTCTCGATGTGCTTCCTTACTTTCTGCACTAATTGCTTGGGTATCTATATAGCTGTTTTTTTTTCTTACAAAGGGACTGAGAATCTATAAACAAGCTCTAAGAAATATCTACCTTGCAATTGGCTCTAGAATTTAGCAATACACTTCAAGTCTTTGGAGCTATCTACCTTGCAATTGACTCACACATTCTCGACTAAGTCCAGAGCTAGGAGATGTTGAAATAGGCCTACTGTTTTTTGTTTGTCTTCTTTGTTGTATTTTTTATGATTAAATTGTTCACTGCTTACAGTAAACTTGGGCCCCATTGATTTTGAATCCTAGCTTCACTCATATTTCTTAATGTACCTCACATAAGACCAGGAATGGATGCTTTTCACTAGAAATAAATTTTGGATTAGCTGAAATAACTTAGCCTTAGGTATTTCTGAGGCACTTTTGTTGCTGAACTGATCAAGTCATAGACTGATCATCATTTCAAGGCATTTCAGTTTGTGGTATGCTCAGAATGGATGTTCCGTATTTTCGTTTTGGCTTAATCAAAAGAAAATTTTGATTATGCTTCTCTGAAGAAGAAGAAGGCAAATGGTTATGGTGTTGCTTAAGCTCATTTGGGAATAATTAGAACAAATGTTTATTTATCCATTAATCTTTACAGAACATGTATGTCTATGTTTAGCAACTGCATATTGAAGATTTGAATCCCTACTTAACTGAGGAAGTACTCTATTTTTTGTTGAAACTTTGGGGCTTTCATTACCTGCCAGTAACCTTACAAACAGTTGTATTACTTTTCTTTTGAACTGCGGTTGTTGCATTTTGGGGATGAAAAGAAAGAAATATTCCGGTTGGATACATTGCTTTGTTAGATCTGCACACTCTTCTTTGGGTTGGATACATATCTTTATTGGATCTACACATTCTTCTTTGTCGTTGCATTGTTGTAGAATTGCCGTGGTGTTTCTTTTATCATGTTTTTACTTTCTTCGCTGTTATTTGTGAGGCCGGGAAGTTCTTCGAGATCTCCGCTTCTTTGCTGTTGCTTTCGCTGGATTTTCTCTACTATTCGCTTCACTATCCAATTAGACTCTATGTATTGATGGTTTTGTTTTGTTTTTGGGTCTGAACTAATCTTTAGTAGCACAGATATAATCTTTAGTAGCACAAATATTTGTGCTATTTGTTTAATATTTTTTATTATGTGTTTATTATAAATTTTTCTGCCCGCCGCGAAGCGCGGGTACTTAACTAGTGATACATAAAGCCTCCAAGGACCACAAGCCGGCCCAAGGGAAGTAAAAAAAAAAAATTTAAACAAAAACTATTGGCAAGACAGTTAAAGCACAAGAGTATTTATGCTTGTAATTTTTTAATCGTTGAATCATTTCAAGATTCATATATATAGCACTACTAAAGTTGTGTCTCATTAAGTCTTTTTTATCAGTGCTGAATGGATTTTGAGGTGATCCGACGGTTAAAATATTACAAGCATGTTGAACTCTTATGCTTTTAAAAGCATAGCAGCTCAACTCGTTATATATATAAAGTTCAGCTATAATGCTATCGATAGTATCAAACAGTTACTGCTACCAAATTTTTGCCTTTAGATCTATCCGGTTAATCATTTTCATTCCTTAAATTATACTATCTCACCGACCACCCACTAAAACCTAATAGCACTAATTACTTTGTATTATTAATAATATTCTAACTTCTAGAGAGAGAGAGAGAGAGAATTCCATTAGATTGCTTTTAGAAGTTTTTTTTTTTTTTACTTGTAGAATTTTAATCTTTGGATCAACGTTTTGTAGGGTTTGGATCAGTCCAACCCACAGGGGTTTGGTGGTGATAAGTGAAAAATAATTAAATGATTTGAAAAATAATTTGTGAGTGCACATTTTGAAAAATAATTTTTTGTGCCCTCTGGTTTCATGAGTAGTGTCTTAATATAAGTTTTTTAGAATCTGAAACCTACAAGCAATCATACCCAAGAAAAAAAGATCTTCGTTGAAATTAAATTATTTTTAATTTGTAGAATTTTATATGACAAATTGCAAGATTAAATGATGGGGTGCTTACAATCTATACATTCAAAAAAATAATATATATATATATATATATATATATATATAATAAAAATAAAAAAAAGTAATAGTAATTTCTTTTTACCTTTTTAAATTTTGATTTTTTTTTTCTTTATTAACTTTGCCATAAAATATACCACCTTAGAATAAAGGCCAATTGGCCTTACGTGGAGCTCAAGGGAAAATGATTCTGCACAAAGTAATTTTTTTGAAAAATGCTATACGAACACCGGGAAAAAAAAAAAAGGGGGTTAATTTTACTAATTAAGGTTTAGAAAACTCTTTTTAAAATTTTCATTTTAATATCTTTTTAATTTAAAAACTATTCTTCTGAATTAACTATTTATTATTTGTAAGAAACAATACTTTTCAATGTTGGATCACGCTAAGCTTTGGGCAACTGTTATTAAAAAAAAGAAAAAAAAGAAAAAAAAAAAACACTACTAATCTAAGAAATCGACTTCCTTTAGATGATTGCAGGATGTATAATTTAATAAGTAGAGTTGGCAAAAGATTGTTAATGTTTCATAGATTTCTAGAATAGTCTAAAACAATAGAAAATTTAATTAAATTTTTATAGGCTATTAATATTAACTACAGTCACCAGCATCGTTTCACGACGCACACTAAAAACTCCTTATACAGAGTTTTAAGGTTTAGTTTGGTTTTGAGACTTATATATGACACTGTTAGATAAAATAAAATTGGAATAAAAATATATAAGGATATACTCTACGTTATTTGGTGGAACCGTAGAAAATATATCGTAACTGATTCATCGCTATATGCGGAATGCAATATTATATACAGAAACAAACATAATATTTTTTTATCGTACTTTCTGCAATCTTACTATAATTCCAAACGAAATCGTAATAGCTATTTATGCGTAGATTATACTGTGTCAGTTAAATCTTTTCAATATTACATATGTACATCAGCATATGAGTAAATTTTTAGAAAATTATTAACAAGAGAACTTGTAGATTCTCGGAGAGCTTTTATCGACTTATTTTTTAAGTGTTCTTAGGCTTCGTTTGGGCTTACGGAAAGATTGCGTTACATGCGGTGAGAAAGCATGTTGTAAAAATACTCTGTTTGTTTTCGTACGTAATATTGAGATGAGTCGGTTACGATATATTTTCTGCGGTCCCATCGGAGAACATAGAAGCATATCCCTATATACTTTTTTCTCAATTTTATTTTATCTAATAACATTAAATAGATCTCAATACTAAACTAAGCCTTAATATTATTTTGAATTTATTTTTTTTTTTTGTTAAATAAGTCAAAAATATACGCTGCTATTTGCATGGACTAATTCTTTTGATAATTTTTTAAAATTATTTAATTATATTTTCATTGTCTGTAGTTTTAGTGGTCTTAAAAAAATAAATAAATAGTACGACAGAGTATTTTGTAATTGAGCCAATAAAGTACAAATTAAACTTCTTAACTTTTAAAAAGCATAAGTTATTGGTGCTCGTGAATTTTTATCATTTCGATAAAATTTTGTAGAATTAGAATGATAATCTTAATTGGTAAAATAATATGATCTAAAAGATAAAATTAGTCAAAAAGATAAATCTAAAGATTAAAAAAAAAATCAAATATAGCGACCACAACGGCCAAGACTCATTTCACAGGTGAGACTAGACGATGATTTCCGTGGCAACTATATAGTCAGAAATCCATTGAGATGTGAAATCACAGCTTAAACTATGTCCGATCAATCTTACCCTTTTTAAGGACTGACGTCCTGGTAAATACCAGGCGACGTCAGAGTTGAGACTCGTCTCAATAGCCTTGTCATTCCGATTCTGACTCAGCCAAGACTCATCTTACACTTTCGGCTAGTATATGACTCTGATACCAACTGTGGCGCCCCAATTTTTCAAGGGGTCACTCATTCTAGAACTATTCCAGTCCTAACACGCGGGCTTGCCACCATTCAAAATATTTAAATCAGATTAAGAGTTCTAACCTATTATATTTTATATATAAAAGACTATTTGAGATCTCACAATTGTTCGAAAAAAAAACATTTTACTTGATTAAAATGAATTTTATATATTTAAAGTTTAAATGTGTAATGATGTATTGTCGTTTCTCGGAGTCGTCATCCTCTCCGTCTCCTACCACTCTCCTCTTCTCTCCTCGCAATGTCTTTCTTCGACATAAACGAGTCAACTCTCTCTCTCTCTCTCTCTCTCTCTCTCTCTCTCTCTCCCCTCTTCTCCCCCAAATCCGCTGCGTCTCCAAATCGCACACGACGATCGAAAGGGATTCGCGATCGGAATTGGGGGAATCGGATCTCTTCGACGAAGAACCGCAACAGATCTTAAGATCGAAGAGTAAAAGGTGCGTGCGATGTCTCCTTACTTCGCCTCTTCTCATAAACCCTAAGGCGTTGTGGTTGTGTGCTAGGTGCGGAGGCTAAACTTGTGGGGGGTTTGATTGAAATGGATCGTTTGATGGTGTTATTTTCATCGCAATTTGTGTAGTCTTGGATGTTGATTAATAAAAAACCATCTATTATTGGGTTGTGAAATTGGTTGCGTGTATTTAGGCATAATTTTGAATGATTTTACAGCGGAAAGGGGCTCACATGTTGCAAGTAGAACTCATAAGAAGTGAAATCACTCATTCAATAGCTTAAAAGTTTGGAAAAAGCACAAAAAAATTGTTTACTTTTTATTATCTAGAAGAAGAAATATGCACATTGGAAACAATGATCTTCATCAAAGTATAGTAGAAATTGGAATGTTTAATATCGTAATGTATTCAGCTTCAAACGATAGGTTTTCTCATAATATGGAAATCATGCGAGAACATAGATATCTTCTATAAAAATGATTACCCTGGTTCCTTTTTTCTTAATAGTTGTTGGTTTAATTGAGAGAAACGCGACTATCTTCACTTTAAAAAGTAGTGTATAGAAAAGAAGAGTTTTTCACATATACATCGTCCAAAGTAACAATTCAGAGTATAGATAACCAAGGAAAGAGACATAAAGAGAACAATAATAGGACCATACTCCAAGGATAAAGGATCATATGGTAAAAGAAAGAATCTATGCTTGTTACTTAGTAGTATTATACGGAGGAAACAAGGAAATTGCTAAAAAGAAAAAATAAAATTGATGATACAGGGTGAAGATCCATCTGTGAATAGTCCTTTAACTAGTCACTTTTCTCTTCTTATCTTTCCTTAGTTTTGATCACTGGTAATGTAATTTGCAATCTTTTTAGGTTTTGCTCAAGATATGGCAGAGGACTTGGAGGGAGATTTTAACTATGATGACCAATATAGTGAGAGATTTCATGAGAAAGCATTTGATGCATTCATTTGCCCGCTCACAAAGCAGATCATGCAGGATCCGGTTATTATAGAAAGTGGGTGTACCTTCGAGCGAGAAGCAATTACAAAGTGGTTTCGAGAGTGTGTTGATAGTGGAAAGAAGCCCATCTGCCCTTTAACTCAGAAAGAACTTCACAGTACCGATCTAAATCCTAGTATAGCCCTACAGAATGCCATCGAGGAATGGACACGGAGGAACGAAGCTGTAGAACTTAATAGAGCTAGTACGTCGCTGACTCCGGGAGGTTTGGACAGAGAAATTTTATGGGCTTTAGGGTACATTGTGCACTTTTGCCGGAAAAACGATGCAAACAAGAATGCTGTGCGGGATTTAGGATTCATACCGATGATTACTGAGAAGCTGAAGAATAGCAGCAGAACAGTGCGTTCTAAAGCACTAGAGACTCTTAGAGTTATAGCAGAAGACAATGATGAAAATAAGGTTGTCCAAAGGCTTGCACGGGCATCTTTGTGAGTTTCTTAATAAGGTAACTTGCATCTGGGGTCCCCAACATTTTTTAGGATGTTTTACTTTGGCTCTGGACCTTTTAACTTATTACAATTTGGTTAATAATCTTTGCAGTTCATTGCAATCTTACTATTTTTCATCAAATTCCTTTGTTTATTTGGATGAAAATTAAGCAAAGTTCAACAGTTGTTTATGTGGCAGTTAGCTGGCGACTACATAGATTTTTCTGTCAATTTTGGAGGAATTCAACTGCAAACTAAGATTGCGATGAAACAAAAGGAAATGCAAAGATTAAGAACCGAATTATAACAATTGAAAGATTAAGAAACAACCTTCTCAAAAAGAAAAATAAAAAAAGGAAGATTAGGAAAGAAACTAAAACTATTCTAAAAGATTGAGGATCCCTGGTGCAATATGTCCTTATAGTATTGAAACTTACAATATTTTTTCATACATAAATAGTTTGATTTCTTTCTTATTTTTAGGAAGCTGTGGGAGCAGAAGATTCCATTCGCACAATTATAAAGTTCTTATCTCAAGAACCTTCTCAGGATAGAGAACTAGCTGTGTCACTGTTATATGAGCTATCAAAATCCGAAATTCTTTGTGAAAAGATTGGAAGTGTCTATGGGGCAATTCTTATACTGGTCGGTATGGCGAGTAGCAAATCTGAGAACATCTCAACTGTCGAGAAAATACTCGACAATCTGGAGAAGAGTGAGGAAAACATCAAGCAAATGGCAGAGAATGGTAGACTGCAGCCTCTTCTTACTCTACTCCTTGAAGGTTCTTCCTGCCCCTTATCTCTCTCTCCTTTCTGTTGTATTTCATGGTTAATATATATGTTGATCGAGTGTGCAATTTTGATTTGGCCATCATATTCGATCACTTTACATTTCTTTTAATCAATTTTGAGTTGGCCATCATATTCTGCAATGATCTGCTTTCTTTTCAAGTGAACTTCCAAAGATTTGTGTCTCAAGTACTGGACCAAGCTTTTGATTGACACAGATTTTGCTAAATGCCATAGTAATAATCGTACGGAAGAAGTGCTTCGTGTTGGTGCCAGTGCCCATTATTGTCTAACCAAAGTTGATTGAATCCCAACGCATTGAATTTCACTGATCAGATGGAATTTGTACTAAATATCCAATTGTTACTCTGGAAACTAAGCAGGCTCACCTGAAAGGCAGCTGTCGATGGGTTCTTACCTTGGCGAACTAGTTTTGGCGAACGATGTGAAGCTCTTCGTTGCCCAAACAGTCGGCTCCTCCCTAGTTAATGTTATGAAAAGCGGGAGCATCCAGGCAAAAGAAGCTGCTCTAAAAGCACTTAACCAGATATCTTCAAATGAGGCAAGTGCGAAGGTACTAATCGAAGCAGGTATCCTCCCTCCTCTTGTCAAAGACCTCTTCACCGCCGGCATAAAGCAACTTCCAATGCGGTTAAAAGAGGTCGCAGCATCAATTCTAGTTAATCTTGTGTCTTCTGGGGCCGATTTTGTGGTCATCCCTCTAGATGACAACAATCAAACTCTAGTCTCCGACGAGACTGTCCACAACTTACTCCATCTCATTAGAAACACTGGCCCCGCAATCGAGTGCAAGCTTCTCCAAGTCCTTGTCGAGCTAACTGGTTCCCCACATCTAGTAACGGACATTGTCACCGCCGTCAAGAGCTCTGGCGCGACTATCAGTTTAATTCAGTTCATCGAAGCTTATCAAAAGGATATCCGTGCGGCGTCTCTAAAACTCTTGAGAAATATCTCACCCTACATGGGCAACGAGCTAGCCGATGCCCTAAGAGGCAGTCCTGGCCATCTCGGCAGCTTAGTTAAGGTCATCTCCGAGAGTGACACGATATTCGAAGAACAGGCGGCTGCTGCGGCTCTCTTAGCTGACCTTCCTAATAGAGACACAGGCTTAACGAGGCAGCTTTTGGAGAAGGGGGCTTTCCGAATAGCCGCTTCTAAAGTGGTAAGTATCAGAAATGGAGAAACTCGCATCAACCGCTATACAGACCCTTTTTTCGAAGGGCTTGTGGTAGTTCTCTCGAGGGTAACATACGCTTTGCAAGATGAACCAAGGTGTGTCGCCCTTGCTCGCGAGTATAATGTCGCAGCACTTTTTACCGATCTCCTACAGATGAATGGACACGATAAAGTACAAATAGTCGCGGCTTCGGCATTGCAGAACCTTTCTCAAGAATCTAGACGTTTAACCCGAATTATCAAGCCCCCACCGCCGCCCGGGTTATTCAAGAGATGCTGCATGAAGCCGCCACTTCTTGATGAGATCTGCCCCCTACACAAGGGCATATGTTCAGTGAGGGAGAACTTCTGCTTATTAGAGGGCAAAGCAGTGGAGAAGCTGGTCTCTTGCTTGGAACATCGAAATGAGAAGCTTGTAGAGGCTTCATTAGGAGCACTGTGCACCATATTGAATGATGGAGTCGACATTGCCGAGGGTGTGTTGGCACTGTGCCAGGCTGAAGGGATTCGTCCGGTACTTGATATTTTGATCGAGAATCGCACCGAGTTGCTTCAGCAGAGAGCGGTTTGGGCCGTCGAGAGGATTCTGAGGATCGACGAAATTGCTAAGGAAGTTGCAGGGGATCCGACCGTAGCGTCCGCGCTGGTCGAAGCTTTCCGGAATGCGGACTTTGTGACTCGGCAGATCGCAGAGCGAGCTCTGAAGCATACTGAGAAGCTCCCGAATTTTTCTGATACACTTCAGAAGATTGGTTGATGTGAACAGAAGGTGTTTGAGGATTGTTTTGTTTGTAAAGCGTGTATGATTACTTTGTTTTTTTAATAGCCTCTTATTTGTTGTTTGTTCTTTCAGTTTGTTTATAAATCTTTTCTGTAATAATGGATTTATATAATTTGAGGGTTTTTTTTTTAATTTTGAATTAACCTCCTTTTAATTATGTCAATTGATGAAAAAAAAAAGGCATATTTTGATCAAGTTGGAGAGAATTTGGATAAATTACACTATTGATCCTGGAACTCTTCGGCTATAATCACGGATCTCTGAATGATAGCATTTAATATAAGAAAAAAAAATTAACAACAAATTTAGTACCTAAAGGTTAATTGAATTTCAATTTCATCCTCAAAGTCTAAATTATAAAAATCTCAATTTCATCCTCAAAATTCTCAATTGTATCACAATTATAAAAATTTCAATTTTATCATCACAGTTTGTAGGTAAACAAACCCATACAGACATTTTATAAAAATATATCACAAAAATCATATACTTCACAAATCAAATTGGTACCACCAAACTTTCCAAATCCCCCTTTTCTCTTCCCAACCTGAATCCCGCGGATATTTACAAATTTACAATCTTCAGTTTAATAGTATGCCCTTCACGCATTGCAATTGCGGCGTGCATCGAACTACTCATTCGGCATGAAAATTACGATTAGGTACCGAGCAACCCAGTAGAATGAGCCTAACTAACAACTTCTCCAGCTATGGCACTAAGTTTTCGGGTCAAGCAATTCTGAAACTTATCAACACAATAAGCCATTTCCAGAAGACAGAAAAATAACAGCAGAAACTCAGTGAAGTGATTAAGAACAACATGCCTTCATACTATGCAGAAATGCTTAGTTTCATTCCCTCAGGCTCAGTTATAATTGGTTTTTCTTTTTTTTCTTTTCTTTTTTTTTTCTAGATAGAAAAGCTGTGACATGAAATACAAGCTCAGTAAGGTCTGAATTCGCACCATCCGCAGCTTTCATGTCAATCTGCATAGTCTCTGGCTTCTTGCTGCAATGGAGATCATAGAGTAGTTAGCTACAGTTTTGTGGGACGCGCTGCAGCATCTCTGTTCCATGACAAGTAACTCGGATCTCCAAGGTTCCTGCAGAAAAAAACATTACAAGCATCCATCAGCAGAGCATTTGTTAGGAAAGATGAATTTTATTTATCCCCAACATATGACAACATATCGGACGTTTCAATTATTACAATTACCAGAGTAACTTCTAGAATAACCAAACCATAAACGGACTGATGATTCATACCGTAATTTGCAAATTTGTAGGCTTTGGAAACAATCCTACAGCCAGTTTGAACTGGCCAATCACTTGTCTATCATGTATAAATAAATGCGCCTTAACCTATGGACTTCGGTATTAATAAAGAAGCGATTTATATATTACCATCCATTCCAGTCATCAAAAATTAAAATAAAAAAATCTCTCAAAAACATTAGAAAAATATCAACCTCATAATATTCGCAAGGCAGTCTTTGATATTTCCTGCCTGTCTTCCCTCTCCTATTACATAATCTTAAAATAAATGAAAAAATTATGTGACTAAAGTAACTAATAAGAGGGAAACCTACAACTTCACATCTGAGTATATTAATCCAGATTGTAAATAAATTAGTTCGCAATATATGCTTACTAAAGAGCATAAAAAGAATGACGGTTTACTGTACAGATTTTTTTTTCATTTTCTACACTATACATTTTTTTTTCTAACAAAGGCACGACTCAAATATCCCTATTTTTTCAGTCCCTACACTATAAGCAATAAACCTTTTTATATGAAAGCTGTAAAAAATTACTGGTTAAAAGTGATAGATCATTTTCATATGAAGAACAACAGCATATATAAAAATAACAAAAAAGCAATTGAAAATAACTTGATATAAGTTTTTAATGAGTCTATCATAGAGATTCATTTTATATTTTTTTTCTACTATCTAACCAGTGTCTCTTAATAAAGTTGTTAAATTTTGTCTAAAATAATAGATTTGTTAACAATAATATAGAACTTGGCGAGAAAAAAAATATAGCATTGTGATATCGATGAGGAAAAAAAAATAGTACACGGTAGAAAAACAAAAATAAATTTAAAATATGGCGTAGAGATTGATAAAATATAATAATACAATGATTTTTTTAAAAACAATAGCACAATATAGCAAATGAAAATAACATTATAGTACAGTATAGTAGAGTGTAATTAAGCCTTTCTCAAAATTTTAGTAGTGGCACAGTATATCCACAGGAGTACAGTAATACTTGCTTCTTCAAAAAAGGAATCAAGTTTCTAGAGAAATGGATGCATTGATCATATGCTCAATAAAATGGCTATTTAGATAGCTATTTTCTGAATACTTTGCTGATGTTTGGAGAAAAAGTCCCTACAATAACAGGAGTAATGCTGCATACATCTTCCTCCATGCACCAAGCATGCCCTTCAATAGAACAAATGTTTCTAGTAAAAGCATATTTTCTCTCTATTTGTATATAACCGGAAAGATGCAAGAAACCTTTTAAAATAATGTAAATTGAGAATATAGTTATTCGAAAATTTACTATCAATATATTGCTTACCTTGGGCAGAGCAGATGCAAAACCGCAAAGCCTATTGCCAGGAACAAGCATAGGCCTCCGATTGTGAGATATGCTATGCCAACAAAATCATTCTTCCCGCCAATCCAAGAAGTCGTCGAGAGAACCAATTTCTTTTTCCCTCCAAAACTGTATGTATTATAATTGTTCTCTATCACAACCGTTAATTTGTCGTCCGGTTCAAGATCAGCCTCGATCTTCCCATAGAGCTTTCGGAAAGTTGGCAACGCAGCTGTGCGCATCCAAACAATTAGATCTTCTTGTTCGCTTAACTGCAAGAAATGTCAAAAGCGAAATCTTGAGTATCGGAAGTAAGGAAACTGGACCCCGCATTTACAACATGTCCCTCTTTACACGGGGTATATCCGTAAACAATTTCATAGGGATTTATCATCAAAGAACCTAGTTATATGTAGTCATGTAGAACTTACAGGTATACTGGCATCAAGCTTGCCCCCGCCAATCAGGCCTCCACTTTGGAAATTTTTAGGATAAACATCGCGTCCAAACTTATGGTCTTTGTCACTCTTCCAGGCTATATTCTTCTTGTTCACATCCAAAGCTTTAGCTGCTAATGAGAATTTATACGTATCGTTAAACAGGCTCCAAGCTATTAGGCCGCAAGGGGTTATTGGAGACCCATTTGAGGTCGTGCTTTCGGGATCGCAGGAACTAGTGTCATGCTCTTTTGACTTGTATCTCAACTGCTTATCACTTCGGCTTTTCACATACCTAAAAACAGGTTACTCACTTTTATTTCTAATTAGTGAACCGCAAGCATAACACTCATAGAAGATTCCAAATGCACGTAAAACATTGATCGAACAGAGCAGAATAGAAAGAAGGTTCAATTGAAGCAGATTTCAACATACCTTCGGTGGTTCTGATAGAAGTTATCAAGCTGATAATAAACATAAACAGGAGCTTTCATATGCTTTGGCACCTGAGAAAATTTATATTAAATGAAAAATATTTACACAACTTTACTGGTTAGTATTAAAAAAAAATTGTTTGAACTAAAAATATGATTTAGTTATTGTTGTCAAGAGAATCTGAGACATAAGGACTCACGCTTAAACTTCTGGTACAAGTCTTCTTAGTTTCGCTGCTTCTTATATATGCGACTTTGTCTACGCGCAAGTGTTCCGGAATGCATTCGACATCATACCTGTCGACGATCTCAACCACCTAAAAAACAAGCAAGTTATTTACACAAAAAAGCGAACAGAGTAAAGGATGCCGACACAAAGAAACTAGAAAATTTAGTTTACACTTTCTGATGCCGATAGGGACGCAAGTCCGATAGGAATAAAAACGACTGCAACAAGCATGTACGCCGTGATAACCTGGAAAGCGATTAGGAGCAAGTCTTGTAAACAATACGAAATGGTTTTGACGCGAGATATTAAATCAATTAGTGAACTTGCCCATGCTGGTGTCAGAATTGGTTTGCAAGCCGGGAGCTCCTGCTGCGTAAACCGAGAATCTGAAAGGTAGAAATACGCCAATGTATCACTTGATTCACCCAAAAAAGAAAATAAAAATGAAACTACTGAATGTATCCTTAAGCTTGTCATTTCCCTTTTGCGAGGTATCTTAGGCGGTGTTTGGTTGCTCGAAAAGTCATCAAAAACTGTATTATAAAAAAAAAAGTTTTTTATGAAAAAAAAAACCATTTTCATAGTTTTATATTTCATATACAAATTTGGAAAACGAAAAAGAGACTTCTATATAAAATCTCAAGAAATTTTTTTTCAAAAAACTACTTTTTCCAAAAACCGCACGAATGAAAAATATTTTTCTAGCGAGAAAACTATTTTTTGGAAATTTTTTTTTTTGAAGGAACCAAACACCCGCATAACTAATAAACCATTTAAAAATGTGCGCCTCCAATTCGCTTATGTCGACAATGACTTTACTATACATACTTTCCCAATGAACTCTATTATTATAACATAATAAAAAACGCATGTATCCTCACATGAACACAATCATGTGATCAACCTAAACACTGCTAGAAAAAGTTAATGACAAGTCTTAGTAATCTTATATATGCTTCAAAGGTTTTCCCAATGCACATGCCATGTGAAACTAAGCACATGCTAAACACAAACCTTTAATATTAGCATCAAAAGCACCAATTCCAAAACCAAATGAAGCAGGAGAAGAGAACACTATTCGATTAGGGTTTTCATTGAAAAACAACCACAAAATGTGCACAAAAAACACCAATTTGTGAGTTCTAGGGCAAAATTGGGGGTGGGGAATGGGGAATTACACTTGGGTTTGTTGGAATTTTTGCGGGGATTCGAAGAATCTCTCGTAGCTCCATCGCTTCTTCGGGGGGTCGAAGATGACGAGGGATTCATCGGGGGAAACTTAAAAAAAAATAAAAATAAAAAAAGGAGAGAGAATTTGTTTTTTTTTTTTTTAATTAAGAGTTATTTCAGTGGAACGGCCCCGAATAGTGTAAGAGGTTTTTCACCTGGACCCGGTCCACCACGTCAGCGCTCGGCCCAACCCTGTGATTCGCTATTTGTGAGCAATGGGCTCGTTTGTAAAAGGTTGTAACGCATAAAATGCACCAAAACATCAAATTCTATTAAAGACAATTTAATAAATTTTAATAAATAATGCTTTAAAAATTATATTTATACTCCTGTGTGCGACATAAAAGTTCGTAGTTAGATACTTCTATTCTTATATAAAATAACTGTAATAAAATAATTTTCATCATTTGTATTACTAATTAAAAAAAATTATTACCTGCACCAAGTGAATAATTACATCTAATACAATGTATCATTCAAATTTTATGGTAGATATTTTGAGACCGAATCTATGTTATACGATATTTAAAAAATTAAATATAAAAATTAATAAATTTCAATCACTAATTTTTCACAAATTAATAGAAAATTTTCTCAAACTGTGATTTTTTGTACTACTTAATTATAATTTTAAGCAATTAAAACTTAAGATACAAACTTTTTATACATAAAATTTGTAAACATCTTTGGTAGTAACATCTAGAGGATTAAATTTTTAATTTTTATGACATAAATCATCCAATATTGAATGTGATGGTATTTTTATATTAGTGAAGTTGAAGTAAGCTTTCAAATGTACTATAGTTCATGCAAATTTTTCTTTTTTTGTTGTTTATTTGACTAGTTATGAAACTAAAATTTTTTATTTCTGCTATTTATTTAAAAGTAAGTTGACACAAAAGTTAAGATACGAAAAATTAATTAATTTTTTTCTCATTATTTTTTTGTAATTCACTTCTGCTAGGAATTAGCCGAAGTTAGTTATCCTATTTTAAGAAATTTAAATTTCAATCGAAAAAAAAATTATTATAAAATAAATAATAAAAATAAGTATTTACAATCAAAAAATAGTTTTTTTTTTCTTTACGTACCAATACAGTGCCGAGCATGACGTGGCATACACACGTCGAACGTATTTTGGTGTACAGCGAGGGTGACGTGGGTGGTCCCCACTTACAATTATTTTTTTGGGAAAACTTCAAAAAACCCCTGTAGTTTCGCACTTTTTTATTTTACTACCCTATGGTTTAAAGTGTATCAAATTAGCACCTGTGGTTTTTCACTTTATCACTTTAGTACCCTACGGTTTAAAGTGTATCGAGTTAGTACTTTGTGGTTTTATTTTTATATCAAATTAATATCCTGTGGTTTTATTTTTGTATCAAGTTAATATTCTGTGGTTTTTAAACCACAGGGTACTAAAGTGATAAAGTGCGAAACAACACGATACTAACTTAATACACTTTAAACCACCGGGTACTAAACTGAAAAAGTGCAAAACTATATGGTACTAACTTGATACACTTTAAAGCACAGAATACTAAAGTGAGAAAAATTAAAACCACAAGGGGGTATTTGAAGTTTTACTGGTTCGGACCCACTAAGAGCCATTTTTGGGTTCGGATATATAAAAATAATACGAGGCCCATTACAATTTTGGGTTCCCGATATGGATTTTTTTTTTTTATCGTACATATCTACATAGATGGCATATATTAGCATGTATACTGCGTATTTATTAATGCTAATTTTTCACAATTTTGTTCACGCCTTATATTCTAAAACATGTGTTTTACTTAGGCCAATTTGCATAAATAATCCACAAAGTTTTTAGCTTTTACTAATGTAGACTGCCTTTTTTTATTTTATAAGATCGGACCAAGTTTTTAAAAAACTGGCCAAAATATTCTCATTTCTTTTTCTCTTTCTTTCTTTTTCTCACGTCCTTTTTTTTCCCTCTACGAAGAGAGAGGTGGAGGCGGATGTGGAGGCGGCTCGCCTCCCCTCTACTCCCCGCGCTCTCGCACGCGTCTGCGCACCACCGCCCTCCTCGCCTCCAACCCTACCAAGGATGCGCTCGCTGCCACTCTTTGGGACGCCCTTCCTGGCCGTTACCCTATGCGCCATCGCACGCGCCTACTCACCCCCCGACCTCCTCGCCTCCGACCCCGTCGAAGCTGTGCCACGATGCTTTCTTTTTCTTTTTTTTTTTCTCTCTGAACCTTCTCCATGGCTCTTCGCAACCTACCTCCACTGCAGCAGATTTTTTACCGCCAAATCCACTTCTGGGAACCTGCCGTTCTCACCGCCGCCGCCGCCTATGAATTAACAGAAGGACTTCCTGGTGCCAAAAAACTCGCTGGCGAGGGAGGGGGCACGCGACCCACCATGGCCACCTGAGACCGGCAACAAGCAAGGTGGAAACGAAGGAAAGCGCGTTGACGCCGGAAAATAGAGCGGGGCGGTGACGATTGCGGCATCGCAGAGAGCAGCGGGGAGGGCCGGAGGAGCTCGGGAGCATCTCTGGTCAAATACTTTTATTTGCTTAAAATAAAAAAAATTAACTAAAAAAATAGAGAGCAAAAAAAAGAAGATGAAATTGCACTGTTAAGATAAAATTACACTATTTTAGAAGAATGTTGCAGTATTATATATAGATATAAGTAGCATTCTTTGAGATGTAAATTACAACATTTAAGATGAAAGTTACACTCTTAGTATTATATATAGATATAAGTTGCAATCTTTGAGGTGCAAATTACAACATTTAAGATAAAAGTTACACTCTTTAAACGAAAGTTATATTTTTTGGTAGATAGTTATACTATTTTTTCTCCCAAAGAGCATTCTTTAGGATGAAAGTTATACTTTTTAAACGAAAGTTGTACTGTTCAAGAGATAATTATACTATTTTTCCTCCGAAAGAGCATCATTTAAGATAAAAGTTATACTATTTAAATAAAAGTTGCAGTCTTTGGGAGATAGTTATACTGTTTTTTCTCTCAAAAAGTACAACTTTTATTTAAAGAGTGTAACTTTCATCTTGAATGGTACAATTACATCTTAAAGAGTGCAACTTATGTTTATAATAGTGCAATATTTCTCTAAAACAGTGTAATTTTATTTTCACAGTGCAATTTCATCTCCTTCTTCCTTCTTCTTTATTTCTTCTTCCTTACTTTCTAATTTTTTATTTTTATTTTTTTTTATTTTAAACAAACAAAAATATTTGACAAGAGATGCTTCCATGCACCCCTTGACCTCCTTGCCTCCGACCTCACTGAGGTCGCGCTCGCCGCTGCCCTTTGGGACGCCACACTCGCCACCGCCCCGCTCTCTTCTCCGGTGTCATCACATTCTCTTCCGTCTCCACCTCACTTGTCATCGACCCCGGGCCGGCGCGATGGGTCGCGCGCTCCCTCCCTCACCAGCGAGCTTCTTGACACCGAGAAGCGCTTCCTTTTCGTCGTCAGCGGCGGCGGTAAAGACGATGGGTTCTCAGAAGTGGGTTTGGTGGGTGAAAAATCAGCTACAGTGGAGATGGAGGTGAAAGTGGGTCGTAAAGGGTTGCGGAGGCGGTGAGAGAAAGAAAAGAGGATCGCGGCACAGCCTCAGCAAGGTTGGAGGTGAGTAGGCCGGCGGGTGAGCGAGAGCGCGTGCGAGCAAGGGTGCATAGAGTGAAGGCAAGGAAGGGCGTCCCAAAGGGTGGCGACGAGAGCAGCCTTGGTGGGGTCCAAGGCGAGGAGGGCGGGTGGTGCACAGATGCGGGCGAGGGCGCGGGGGGCAGAGAAGAGGCGAGCCACCTCCGCCTCCACCTCTCTCTTCGTGGAGGGGAAAAAAAATGAATGAGAAAAAAAAAAAGAAGAGAGAGGAAAAAAAAGTATTTTGATCAATTTTTCTGAAAATTCGGTCTAAATCTGCAAAATAAAAAAAAAGGACTCAGTTTTGCAAAAAGCTCAAAATTATGCAAATGGCCTTTCACTTATGTAGTGGATCAATGATTATTTTTTTTGCTTTAATCTTCTGTTGGTTTATAAATTTTATAGTATCAAAAATTTTATGTCTTCTATATATTAATTCTGGCAACGCAATACCAAACTAGGCCGGATTTTTTTAAAAATCTAAATATCGGACCGATATGAGTGGTACCTCGACCAATCTTATATAATAGTTTATTGACTAATTTATAATTACATTGGAACATGATGCTAGACGAACGAATATGATAAATAAAGGATGTATGCTAGTTTGATTAACTTGTGAATAGCATTTGAGATTATGTGGGCTCCTTTTTTTTCTTTTTCTTTTTTTGGAGGTAATGCGTCTCATTTTCTTATTCTCCTTTATCTAAAATTTGAACTTTGAGACTCAGCAATCTCCTTGTACCTCTTATTTTGCATTGTCTTAAAGACATATGCTATCCAATCTCACTGCTCTGTGCTCCATCTCCTCTCTTTCCTACTTTGGGATATATGAATCAAATCACATCTAAAGAAGAAGTTTGTATATATGCATCTTGATGATTTCTTTTCCATTTGTAATGATAAGTTCTTAGAAAGGAGAAGACCAAATGGATCACAAAAGAGAAAGGGGAATTCAAAAGCAAAGATGTGACAGCAAACCTCTTCTGTTTCATCTTCTTCTTCAAGACCTCTATATAAAGCCTGTTTAAGATAACAAAAATATTGCTTTATGGTAAGATGAAGTAGTGGACAGTTAATTTGCTGTATGTGACTTAGTAAAAGTTCATCAAAGTAAACAACATCTATGGTATTATTGAACTTGTTTTTTTTTTTTTTAGAGAAAGATAGCATGCTACTCGCTTCGTTTATTTCTTTTTAGAAATAAACTTAGCTGGAAATATGAGTCAACTAAAATTCGAATTTGAAATCTCGAATACTAACCACTAAGTCTTTTATCACTTGTGCTAGGGACAGTCGGTTATTGAACCTGTTATATATTGAGAATGGGAGCTTATTAGTTTGGTGAAGCGCAGAGTTGTAATGGAGAGAACTTTTTGGAGCACAGAGAATAAGGTGTTCCAACATTTCCTAATTTGGACTCAAAAGTGCACTAGGAAAAGGAAGCCAAGTTAGAGATATTCATTAAGCCAAAACATATATAGTTTTTGAATGTGCCTTTTGTTTAGAATTTGTTGAGAGTGTTATTAATGAGTCAACTTATGTATACAAAGTGCCCATACATTAGATGATTCAAACTTTGTAGTGTCCATCTCTATATATGTTAGGTGTCGTGCAAATCAAATATTTGGAAAACTAAATCAACCACCTAGCTTTAAAAAATCTTCTCTATACTATGATTTCGCACAGGATGCATTTAGAGCAGTTCAATCAAATATCATTGCATTGTTTTTATAACTTACTGATAATGTGTCTAAAAACTTGATTGACAGCGAACATACACTAAGAAATTTAAAGCACCTTAATAGCAGAAAAAAAAATTGTAAAGCACTTTAATATGGTAAACGCAAATTATTAAACACTTAATTTGTTCCCGCTCCACATAGAAATAAAAGAAGGGATGTGTTATGCAGTGTTATGTTTAATTCTTTATTTTCAACTTGTCTTAATTGCTAACAAGTAGATCCAGTTGATAGCTAATTTATCTCGGAGCAATTGGTTTTTGGTTCGAACCACACTTCAGGAAAAATGGTTAAGTGTCGAATTAAGTACACAAATTTTTTTATGGTACTAGTTAAGAGGAGATTACAGCTCTCAGAAACAAAGTTAGCTTGCACCAGTGCTCCTAGGTAGATCTCAGAAACAAAACATTAGAAAAAAAAAAAGAAGAAAAGGTTCACTGGCAAAATTTATCATGGTCAAATAGATCTGAGAAGTGAAAAACCTGAACCTGATGGTTTTACTGTAGATGGCATTAAGTAATTAGAGGCTGTGAAAGGCCCTACTCCACTGCTTGCACCCGAATCTGGAAAAGAGAAAGCGAAAACTTCTTAGAGGCACACTTTGAAATCTTTTTATATGGTGACTAAAGGCAAAGGGAAGAAGCAAGGCCTCTTTGGAGAGGAAAGGGGTAGAGAGAGAGAGAGAGAGAGAGAGAGAGAGAGAGAGAGAGAGAGGGAAAGAGAGAAAGGAAAGAGAGAAAGAGAAGAGAGATCGAGCGCGATCGATCGATGGCTCCGGTGGGTCTGCCACCGGGCTTTAGGTTCCACCCTACCGACGAAGAGCTCGTGAACTACTACCTCAAGCGGAAGATCCACGGCCTCAAGATCGAGCTCGACATAATTCCGGAGGTCGACCTCTACAAGTGTGAACCATGGGAGTTAGCAGGTAACAAGAATTGTTAGCGCAATTCGAATGGTAAACTTCATCAATGTATAGCTCATATTATTCTCTAAACTCATTTGATACTTCAGAATACGATATTCATCTACTAGAATTTTTTAATTGTGCTCTCTGAATCTTATTCATGAAATATGAAAATTGGGCTTTGCGCATTCATGCAGAGAAATCATTCTTGCCGAGTAGGGATCCCGAGTGGTACTTCTTCGGACCTCGGGACCGAAAGTACCCGAACGGCTTCCGCACGAACCGAGCGACCCGGGCGGGATACTGGAAGTCGACGGGGAAGGATCGGCGCGTCGTTTGTCAAAGCCGCGCAATCGGCATGAAGAAGACATTGGTCTACTATCGGGGTCGGGCGCCGCAGGGGATAAGGACGGATTGGGTGATGCACGAGTATCGTCTCGACGACAAGGAATGCGAGGACACTATGGGGATCCAGGTGACAAACTCATGTATATATAGTCACTAAAGTTATTTATAGTTCATGATCACTTTATGAATAATTACTGGTTTTGGTTATGGCAAATCATGCATAAAAGTAATTCAATCTAGGCTAAGAGCATTTAATACTCCTCTTAATCGCCCTAATTGGATTATAAGTTAAAATTAGAACCAAATTAATGCACGATTCTTAGAGCCGAATATATACATTTATATAAGCAAACAAATGGTAATTGAATCAAGACATGGTGTTTTCAAAGATCTTCATGTTTCTTCTTTAATTAAGAGTAGTGAAGAAGAAAAAAGGAGGGGAAAAAAAAAGAAAACCAACTTTTTGAAGCTTCTTATTTCATGACCTCAATTGAGTTGTCTTATTACAAATTGTTATGGAGTAATGCTATAATCACACATTAGGATTTATATATGCTCGAGAAATATGGAACGATCGATCGGTGCAATAAGTTAGCCTAAAGAGAAAGCCAATCAATTCAAAACTGTGAGCCAACCCCCTTTATAAATTTTTTTTTTTCTTTGTTGGGGTGTGCCTTTTGGTTCTTGGTTTGTTCCCTATTGTAATGAATGGATCATTTTAGGATTTCCCTTCTTCTTCACAAATATTTTCTAAATATTAGGAATTAAGAAAGAAAAAACCATGGCATAAACCAAAAGGTTAAGAGAAATGTCCATGCATTTCAAATGCATGAGCTGTAGAAACTACTACATTGAGATCAAAATAGCAAATGGGCATTTATAATATATATATATTTCCACTATTATAATACATACTATATTGTATCTTATGGCTGTTAATTTTCGTTTTTAAAGGTTATAAAATTTCACTGTATAGTCAATCTCCTCGTCATATATATTGCTCAGCTTCTAGGCTCTTAGGAAAAGGAGGAGATTCTACGTGGTTTTTATGCATGGAGTGCATGAAAAGTTAGGGCTTTCCATTCTCTCCCTTCGCTTTTTATCCCTTTAAAAATTGATTAAAATATTCCTTTCTTCTCTGGTCCTAAGTTCTTTGCAGACACATCCTGTTGCTTTCACTATTCTAATAAGACAAATGTTATATTCTACCAAAAAGAAAAAGGCAAAAAAATCATGAGGTTTGCTCTTTACATTCTAATCCAGTTTATTGTTTTATATATTTTAAGGATTCTTCTATGTCCCTACTTTTTTTTTTTTAATAAGATGAGACATTAACTACACTGAGCAGTATCATGAGCATGTTCACGCTGCATTAAAGCACCAATGGTGTCGGTGGCTTTCACTTTATTCCCACCATCTCTCTCTCTCTCCTTTCATATATATATATATATATATATATATATATATATATTATGATTTTTTTTTTTTGGCATAAATATGATATCAGAGCTAGTTGTACATTCCATCACATTCATCATTTTATGAGTAATATTCTTAATCTTTATCTCTTACACGATCAATATATCTATTGAGTAACATCTCTCTCCCTCTACGTAAGAACACACTGCTAAATTATTTATTATTAGATCGATCTTTTGAATAATACTAAATAAGAGAGATATTCCAGATCCCCCTACCTAGCTTATAGAGGCGTTTAGTTAATCAAATTTTCCCATCCATCTTTTACTTTGCAATATTCTCTTTGCCTAGCTAACATGGTTTACACTTAAGCGTATTAAAACTATTTCCGATTTACTTTCTATCAGATCGATTCTCACTCTCACTTTATATATATATATATGACCTATAACATCTTCTCCTACGTTAATTGCACTACTCATCAGGATTCTTACGCACTATGCCGAGTGTTCAAGAAAAACGTGGCGTGCACCGAAGTAGAAGAGCAGGGACAGTGCAGCATAGCAATGGTGGAGAGCTCCCTACATGTTATCCCCAACAGCGAGTTCGACGCGGCCGCGGCGACGTCACCGGACGTGCCGGTGGGGTCGTCGTCGTGCGTCGAAGAGGACGATAAGGACGACGCGTGGATGCAGTTCATCGCCGACGACGCGTGGTGCACCTCCACCATGTCAAGCAATGAGCCCACCGATCAGGAGCCCAATTCATGCGTGGCTTTTGCTACTTGATTAGTTAATTAATTTGGGGTTCATTTTTATTAATTTCCTGGTGATCATTTTTGCTTGGGATGGTCGTAATTTATATTGGTGATGAAGTAATAATAATATTATGTTTGAAAATGTAACAGTTTTCTTTTTCTTTTTTTTCTTTTCTTTCTTTTTTTATTTTGTGAACTTGTGAAGGTAACGTTTATGTAATAAGGGGAATATCTTGTGTAAATTTTCATGAAATGTCTTTTTTCTTTTCTTTTCTTTTCTCCTTTAACGTCTTTGGAATTGGTTTTGGTTAAATGCGGAGATATTAACGGCTGTATTTTGATTTATATTTTACTGTTAATAATCATGCTAATTTTCTTTAATTACGTATACTTTGCTGAGTAATCTCCTTTTTTTTTTGTTATATGGTAATTTAGTTAAATTTATCGTCATATTATTCTAATAAGATTGAAGTGTCATATTTTCGCTTCAATTCATTATTGATGAAGTGTCCATTTGAAAGTTTAAGAGGTTCAGTGCAGTTTTTATTAATTAAGAAATCCTAATTAAGAAATCCTTAGACTATATAAGATGTAACATATATTAACATATCGAAAAATATTTCTTGTACACACAAAAAGAAGAGTGTAGATATTACACCCTCCATCCTAAAGTTAATAGAAATTCAAATAATTTTTAATAAAAATAAAAAAAATTGATACGACAAGTAAAATATTGATGACTTTGGGATGAAATGCGTGTAAGATATACACCATATTTTGGAATGTATCTGTAGCAATGCTCTTAATCCATATATATAAACTTTTTCCAACTCTCACATGTGAATCCCTAATATACTACTCAAAGAGGAACTAATTAAGGAACTAATAGCCATGCATGATTAGTTTGAATCCATCACACAGGATTAATTAATCAGAAAAATGCATTGTTCACTGGATTAATTTGTCATCCTAGATCCCAGTGAATATTCCAATCAAATACAAATTAAATTTGGTTCACCCTTAATTATGTGGCTTTATAAGGGTAGTCGAAATTAGGATATCTGAAAATTATTATTATTATTATTATTTTAGAAATAGATAGTACGTTACCTGTTTTATTTATTTTATTTAGAAATAAATTTAGTTAAAAATATGAATCAATTAGAATTCGAATTTGAAACTTTGATTACCCATCATTAAATTTTTTGCCATTTGCTTTAAAGACAGTCAGTATCTGAATATTATTTTCAATCTGAACGTCAGTTATGGACAAGCATTTGCGACAAATTTATGCATGTGATGAGTGGTGGCACACAGTCACTGCTTTGTACGGGAGAGCTGCTTAAAGTTATTAATAAGTGAAATCATAACTTTTCTTTTTTCCTTTTTTTTTTTTTCTCTTTTCCTTTTGGTTTTTATATTGTTGATCCCAAGAAAAGCAAATAAAAGCTTTTGATGCGTTGAATGCTTGTTTGCATTATAGCCATTTATGACGAAAGGAAAGTTACGGATCAAAATCGGGAATAGCCAAAAGGGGCCAAAAAATTTAAAAAAAAAAAGCAAAGGAAATGGGTTGTGTTTCCTTATAGGCTCCTCTCCTCCCTTCCACAGCTTCTCAATGGTATAGGACACAATAAAATATAAATTTATACAATCGTCCCTAGAGCAAATAGTAAAAGATTTGGTGGTTGATATTCGAAACCCAAGTTCGAATTTTAATTGATTCACATTTTGAGCTAAGTTTATTTCTAAATAAAATAAACGAAAGGAATAACGTGCTACCTATTTCTCAATATATTATATATATATATATATATATATATATATAACTTGGGCTGGTATGCTTTTGGAAGCACGGAGCCCTCCGTGCTTCCAATTATATATATATATATATATATATAATATATATATATATATATTATATATATATATATATATATATATTTGTTTAGAGTGTGTTTAGTTCAACATAAAATTATAAAAAATAAGTTTTGATGGAAAAGAGTTTTTTGTGAAAAAAATAAATTACGTTTTTTAATCTTTGGTTTATAAAAAAAAAGAAAAAATAAATTAGCCATACTTGTTTTGTTGAAAGGAAAAACTTGAAAAAAAATAAATTTATATAATTTTCTTCTATTATATATTATATATTAATATTATTTATATAAATACCTATCACAATACATTATATATATATATATATATATCTATAATATATAATATATTAGAGTCCGGTTATGGTGCTTGTAAAAGTACCAAGTATTTGGTGCTTGTAAATTTTTTGCTATTAGATCTACCCTTTGATCATTTTTACTCATTAGATTATACTATTCAACCAACCACCCACCTAAGCCTAGGGGGTCCACATCATCTTAACCGCACATTTCTTAATCCAAGGGCTAAAAACTTACAAGCACCAATGACTTAGTACTTTTAAAAGCAAAGGAGCTCAATTCATATATATTATTATTATTATTATTATTATTATTATTATTATAATCATCTTTATTTAGGTAGGTATATTATTGAGAATACATTTAATATATATTTGTTATATTTTACCAATAACCCCAAACTACCCTCCTTTTAGTTTGTTGTAATATTATCCTTACTATCCAAATAAGTAGTCATATTGAAACAAAATTTTCACCTTTAGCCGAAGAATAAAACAAGACAGAATTTAGTCGAACTCCGATTTAACACAAAAACAATTTTTATTTTTAAATAAATTCGATTGAATTCTTCTCATTTCAATTCTACGTGGAGTGCATGAAAAGCAATGTGACATCCCATGACTTGGATTTTTGAAATAACATTTTGGACAATAATTAGACTTAAAAAATTAAAAAGTTAAGATGTTTTGAGGTAATATCTATCTATCTATCTATCTATCTATTATCTATTACTATATATAAAAGTAGAACCCTTAATGAACCCTATGTGAGAAAGTGACACGTGGCTTTCTATATGCTTGCCACGTGTCAAACTCAAATATGGATAATACCTTCCGCATATATAATATTAAATCATATTTTTTTAAAGCAAAATATATAAAAATTTTCTCAAATTTACCTACTAATATTTAAAATTTTTGATATTTTATTTAAATTATCTATCTTCTATTACTATATACTAAAGTAGAACCCTTAATGAACCATATGTGAAAAGCTGACACGTGGCGCTTTATATGCTTGCCACGTGTCAAGCTCCAATATAGATTTTTTATTTTAGAAAAAAAAAATAGATTTTTTAAGAAAATAATATCTTTTACTATATAGAAAATCTACGTGTTAAGCTCAAATATAGATGTTCTATTTTAAGGAATATTTAAAAGTCACCTATAATTATGTTGTGCGGATATTACTATTTTAGGGAATATGACTACTTTAGAAAAATTAAAATTAAATTTTTTAAGGAAATAGTATCTTTTACAATATTATTAAAAATCACCTATAATGAATGAAGGTGATTTTATTTCAAAGTCACATATAATTATGTTGAGATATTTGAAAAATTCACGCCAGGTACGGATATTACTGCTTAAGTTTAAATATAGATATTTTATTTTAGAAAAGATAGAAAATAGGATATAAATGCGAGGGTAATATTGTCACAAAAATTAATGGATATTTTTATTTTCAATCATTAGATAAGATCTAATGGCAAAAAATTAATATCTTTTGCTATATTATTAAAAATCACCTATAATGAAGGAGGAATTATTTCAAAGTTACATATAATTATGTTGAGATATTTAAAAAATTCACAGATATTATGTGGCAAAAAAATTGACCGGTGCAGATATTATGCATGAGAAGAAAAATATTTATCTTTATTTAGGAATAAATTACTACTTAGTTAATTATTTGAAATGCTTTGTTGAAAATTTCTGGACATAAAAATATTAGTAAAAAAGGATAGAGACATTTTTGGAAAGAGAAAAAACTAACATCTATATATTTTTAAATCTTAAAAGCACCAGTAGGAACATAATATATGTGTGCTTACTCTAATTTGTGTCAAATATGAAAGTTTAGTTGATCTTATTATATGCTTAAATATTAATATCATTTGTAATTTTCATATCAATTTTAGTTATCATTTTATTTCGCACATCAATATATAAATGTAAATTGTTTTGCATATCAATTCATAGATAATAGAGCAAGATTGAATTTTGCATTTTAGTTGAATATTTACTTTGGTCCAAATTTTTTTTTCTCTAGCTTGTGTACTTTAATATGTACTATAATTAAGATTGATAGTATATTTTTTTATTTATTAAAAAATATAAAATTAATTATAAAATCTTTTTGTTATCATCACATAATAATTTTTATTATTCTATATTATTATATTAGCCGTGCATCGCACGGGTGAAAATCTAGTTAAGATGAATGACTTCCAGAAAACAAGGTATCACATATAAGGTAGCATGCTACCGCTTCATTCAACTAGAAAATAAACTTAGTTACAGATTAAGGTCCAATATTATGGGTCTCAATCTGTAACTAAATTTACTTTTGAATTTTCATAAAAAGAATATATTTCTTCTAAAATATCTAAATCATAATAAATAATGGGCCCAAAAAACAGTCCACAAAGCCAAACTCATTTTGGGCCAAGCCCAGCCCATTAAGGAAATAGCTTTGCACGACTAGTGGTAGACAAAATGAACTTTGAAAGAAAATACCATAATAACAAGAGTTTAAATACTATGACACGAGATCGTATTGAAAATTTACCACATGATATAACATGAGACATACTAGACTATGCCAATAAGTGCTGATTACAAAAAATATACATATGCTGACACATATACAAAATATTCTTTTTTAACAACAAAATATATCAAATATTTATTATATATTTTTATTAAAATTTTTAAACTTTATTTAAAAAAATACTTATTAATTTCATAAATAAAAAATTTTAAATTATACCATCAATACGAAAACTATATCTATTGATATCTTACTAGCACGATATAATACGATAAATACGATCCGTATCGGTAAACACTTTAATCCTTATAAATAGCCCTTTTTTTAGATTACAATTTTAAACCTCAGTAAGTATGCAAATTTAAAGAGAAATACTAAATATACAATATTTATGTATATACTATCTTACAAATCCTAACCCAAAAAATGTATGGAAATTAATAATCTTTTTTAAACATTTTCAGCAAATAAAAATGTGAAATAATAAGATCAGTTATTAAAAAAAAAAAAGGCCATTGACTTCAAATGCAAACAGGAAATTGTAAAGGTATAGAGCAAAAAGAATCACAAAAAAAAAAAAAAAGCTTAAACATAAAATTGCAGGAAAAAAAAGAAAAAGAAAAAAAGCAGAAGATTCACTATTCAGGCATTCATGGACAAACCATAATGATAACACAAACCCCTCCATTGATTCCGCACCAAATTCAAAGCCAAAAACATCNCGTGCGGGCGGCGTTCTGCCAGTGGCGGTACCTGCAGCAGATGCGGGAGTTCGCGGTCCCGGCGTGGGAGATGCCGAAGCCTCCCATTTCAAATCCCAAATCCCAAACCCAGCAAGGACGCCCTCTTAACCTCCCAATCCCAAAACTAAAGCCAAACATTTCTACAAAAACCGAAACTTAAACCACACCTTAGTTACCTCCCCAAACACAATAGTAATACCAAACAGGTACTTACGGACTTATCACTTAGACGACGAAAAAAAGGAAAAGAAAAAAAGGACGTTAAAATACAAATTCGATAAACAAACAAACAAACAAACAAACAAAAAAAAAAAAAAAAAAAAAAAAAAAAAAAAAAAAAAAATCGGTGTAGGTGACGGCGTCGCGGATGACGTTCTCGAGGAAGATCTTGAGCACGCCGCGCGTCTCCTCGTAGATGAGCCCGCTGATGCGCTTCACCCCGCCGCGCCGCGCCAGGCGCCGGATCGCGGGCTTCGTGATCCCCTGGATGTTGTCGCGGAGCACCTTGCGGTGGCGCTTCGCCCCGCCCTTCCCCAGCCCCTTCCCCCCCTTCCCCCTCCCCGACATCGGCGCTGATACCAAAACCCTAACCCTAGACGATCAAATTCGAAGTCGAAGACGAAGACGAAACGAAGCGGAATTTGAGTGGAGAGGGGGAAGAGAGATTTGAAGGGATTTATAGATTGGAGAGGAGGGGGTGGGGGGGTTTGGATTTGGGTGTTTTGAATTTAAGTGGGGGAAATTGGGGCGGGAGGAGTACTCTCAATCACATTAACTGCACGAATCTCAAAGCTACTTAAAAAGCGGATGAGGTGGTCTCAATGTAGGGACGATCCCCGCCTCTAATGTGTTTCCGGGGGGAACGGGGTTTTACATTTAAGCGGAGGGAGTGCCAATCCGTGGGCCAGTAGCTCTCAGCGGTTGGATGTTGTGTGGACAGTGACGATTAGTTTGGACTCAGTGGTAAGGATTGATGACGTGTCATTGAGTCCGTTACGGGTCACTTCGGGTTCCAAACTGATTTGAGCTTGGCTCAAGGCAGTTTCTAATTTGGATCTAGCTTATACTTCGCTAAAGATTTAGTATTATTAATATATATATAGAGTGGGCTGGTATGTTTCTGGAAATACGGAGCCCTCCGTGCTTTCAAGTTGTTTTCGATGTTCGGACTTTTGAATCGACGATCGGCTCCGTTAGAGTTGATCTAGAATATTTGAAGTACCTAGAAAATAAATTTTGTGATTTTTGATATTCATTTTGCCTAGTGATCGAAGGTGGCTCAAAATCAATAATTTTAACGGCCTGGTGGTGCACGTTTGCAAGTTTAACGGTGTAGAAATATCCAGATCCATGAAATTTGATAGAAAATATTTTTATACCATATAAAATAAGACACTTTGATCTAAATTTTAATGTCATATCATCATATTTTGTAAGATTTTATTTTCAGCCGTGATTTTGAGCCACTCAACACTAGGCAAATGATATTGAAAATCACAAAATTTATTTTCTAGATACTTTAAATACTCTAGATAAGTCTAACGGACGATCGTCGATTCAAAAGTCCAAACTCGAAAACAACTGAAAGCACGGAGCCGCTCCGTGCTTCCAAAAGCATTACCAACGCACTCTATATATATAAATATAAATATAAATATATACATATAT
This sequence comes from Ananas comosus, assembly GCF_001540865.1. Classification (NCBI taxonomy): domain Eukaryota; kingdom Viridiplantae; phylum Streptophyta; class Magnoliopsida; order Poales; family Bromeliaceae; genus Ananas; species Ananas comosus. Next base: position 1,291,976 of record NC_033645.1, read on the forward strand.
ATAAATATAAATATAAATATACACAGTTAATTTGGAAATAAATTTGAAATCAACAAGCTGAATCAGTTATTAGTTATTAGAAATTAACCGCAGTTTAGAAATTATGTAATTGAAATAGAGTTTAAAGTTGCAAAATTTTATTGGATACAAAAATGATGTTCTGTGGCGAAAAATTAAATTTTATTATAAATTCATTACAATAGTGTAATTTATCTCCCCTCCCCCCCCCCTGCCCCCCCCCCCCCCCCCCCATAATGTTTGCACTTATGTCTTATTAGAATTTAAAATCTAACTCATCAGCTATACTTCTATGGTACTTATTGATTATCCTATATTTATACTTTAATATTACGCTCATTTTGCTATTTATATTGTTAAAATACTGACATATAATATGCACACTCAAAGGAGCGCAACTTTATTGAGAGACATTAGTAAACTATGTAATTTATGTCATACTGAATTTTAAAGAAGTACTATTGCAATTTATATATTTTCTTAAACTTTAATACCGTATTGGACGCGAAAATTTAGAGGCAAAATTTATTGAGACCATGACCAATTTTTTTTTGAGGATCATCTGATGGCGCCGCGTGGCACCCGAGCCACGCGGGCCACCATCCCCGTGCTCTGCCTCTGGCAGAGCAGTGCGTTTTTTTTCAGTGCACCCGGTGCATCATTTTTTACTTTAAATTTTAATTTTAAATTTAATTTATTTATATATATATATATATATATTATGATATTTAAAAAATATATACAAAAGAATTTTAAATCCTAAATTCTAAATTATTAATTATTTTAAAATATCATAATATATATATTAAATTATAATTAAAAAACAAAAAATAAAATTTTAAAACAAAACTAGTGTCCATATATATATATTATATTAAATTATAATTTAAAAGTAAAAAAAATTAAAACAAAAAATAGTGCACCATGTGCACCCAAAAAAATTCCGCCTGCTCCTTGGTGCCACGCGGTGCCCATAGGGGGCGTCCCCAAATTGGTTTTTGTGGACACGGTGTCCATAAAATTTTTGCCCAATTTAGAAATAGCTATATAAGATTGCCAATAATTAAATTAACAATAAATAAGGATAATATTTTACGAAAACTAAAGCATTTTCTTCATAAATTATTAGATAAGCCTTCACAATAAATGATTGCTACATATGTAATTAATTATTTTTAGGGGCAATTTCACCACTACCCCTTTTAAATATCTAAATATCGTAAATACTCCTATAAAATTGAAAATATCATATATACCTCTTCAAATGTAGAAAATTATCACAAATATTCTTTTTTCTAACGGACGTTAAGATTAGGTTATAAAATGACTAATTTACCTCGTTGGGGTGCTCTTTTTGACAGCCAACTAATAAAGAAATACATTTCATAAATACCCTCAAATTTAAAAATAATATTTTTAGTACTAATTATTGGTAGATATAATATGTGGAACATCATCTAACCGCACATCTCTTATCAATGGACACAAATCTACAACCACCAATAACTTGATACTTTTAAAAATATAGGAGCTCAATTAATTTTATTTAATAATATATATTATTATATATATATTATTCAAACAGGGCCATGCCAAAGTGGACTAATGGTGAGCGGGTCTTCATACAATTTTACTTTTTGTTGACAATAAATTTGCAATTAAAAAACTGTTGGTGATTGGGTCATATGAAAAATATAAATATCAAAAAAATTTATATCAAATATTTTTTGTATGACTTATTGAGTTATTTAAATAAAATTCAAAAAATTAAATCTTGAAATTAATATTGAATATTACAATGGACAATTGCATTACAACTATATATAATTTACAAGCGAAAAATTATAACAAGATTTAATTATTACACTTAATAGACTATAGATATTTAATTATAAAATTTTAAAAAGAATGTTGAATTATTATGTGATTGAAAGGTTAAGAATTGATCTTGATCATGTAATTAATCTTAAATTATTACACTTAATTAAATTAGTAATTAATAAGGGTAAAATGGGTATTTATAGAATATTAGATGACTTTTTAATGGAATGTTAATCTTAAAGGTATTGCTGATATTTTGTAATTTATAGGGGCATTTATGAAATTCCTATCTCTTAGAAGGGTATTGATGAAATTATTCCTTATTTTTATGTAGCTAGGTTCAAGGTCGTGGTGTGTAGGGATGTCAATGGGCATGGATAGCTGAAATATAATCCGAACCCGAACCTGAACCCGAGCGGGGCGGGTTTACCCTAGCTAAACGGGTATGAATTCGGTTATGGATATAGAAAATAAAAACCCAACGGATATGGATACGGGTATTGATTTTGTATTTATCCGACCCGAACCCGAATCCAAATAAATTATATATATACATAATTTATTTTTATTTATTTATATAATATATAAAATATTTAATAATTTTTATTCTTTAGATTTTCATTCAACGGTATGAATTTTTAATATTCGCTGGGTTCGGATCTGGGTAGGGGTTTTGGATTTTTGGTCGGATACGGATATGGGTATGGATTTTTAAAATCCACCGAATCCGGATCCGGGTACGGATTTTAATTTGATTTTCGGATTCGGATTCAGATTTTTAAAAACCTGATCCAAACCCGACCCGTTGACATTCCTCCTGGTGTGCATCTCCACTAGTTAGCAACTAAGTATTTGCAAGTCAAAATTAAGCCTATCTTGGGACGGTTCTATATGGAGGCACGTACGTGCCTTTGCTTTGAATTTCACGTACAGCATTTTTGTCCTCTATAAATTAATTAGGTGCTTAATTAATTAGTACTGTGTCCTGTTTTTTATTATGGGATTAGTTTATTGTTTAATCATACGACCGATGTAATTAAGTAGCTAATATCAAGATAATATATTAAAATAAAACTCTTTTATAACAAGCATACGAGTAATAAACATGAGAAAATAGGAGCTCTATTACTTTATTATCATGTTAAATTATGCGAAATAATCGTTGTTTTATAACACATGATAAGTGCAGGAGAAATTTTATTAATTCAGCCCTAAAACGGCCCCTCATAAGTTAAGTTGTGACTTGTTGTGCTGCTATCAAAAAATATTTAGTTATCTTTAATTCTAATTCAATTGCAACAATTTGTGGATGATTAGTTAAATTAAAACTATCTTATTCTATTTAAATGATGAGGAACATACTTGTTACAGAAACATCCAGTTGTGTTAATTAATTTGGAATGCCATCTAATTAATTAATACAATAGAATTTAAATTAGTAAACATAGACACTTTGATGGCAACTAGCTATAATTAATCATAATTATGTTGATAGATAACAATTGATAATTATGTTGAACTAAAACAGCATCTACAGTACTCTATATAATATATATATATATAATATATATATATATATATATATACACACCAAAGTACCAAACATTGAAGTGGTGTTTGGAGTTAATATGATAATATGAATAAACGATCCTCCATATTTAAAATGAAGTCCTAATTGCCAAAACTTTTCAAATAAAAGAATCTGTAATTTGTGATAAATTTAAAAAGAATCTGCAATTTGTGATAAATTTAAAAAGAATCTGCAATTTGTGTGTTATTTATCTAGCCTTTTAAGAATATTCCAAAGGTTAAACTTTTTGGTGGGTGTAATATAAAGATAAATGAAAATCAAGGTGATCATATATATCTAATGCGTATGGACATGCATGGATAATGCCATATTTTTGGCATCAAATGTTTCAACGTAGTGATAGAAACGTTTTAGCCTTGTAATAGCTAGCATGCATGATGATATTAATTAAAGTGTGTATCTAGGTGCTTCCAGATAAGCAGTAGTGGGCAATTTGATTTATTATAAAAGATAAATGTAAAATTAATGGATAGTCCCCATACTATCCCAATATTGCAACTTTATTGAGAAAATTGTGCGCACCCCCCTATATATATATATATAGAGTTAGGCTGGTATGTTATCGGTAGCATGGAGGCCTCTGTGTTATCAAATTATTTTCAATGATGCGGCTTCCAAATCAACGATCGGCTCCGTTAGACTTGATGTACATTATTAAAAGTATTTGGAAACAAAATTTCATAATTTTTCAACATTATTTGGCTAGTGATCAAAAGATCTCAAAATTAATAATTTTAATGGTAGATGTGATGCGTTTGTAAATTTAATGGTATAAAACAATCCAAATATGATGAATTTTTTATAGAAAATTCTTTTAACTATTTAGAGTAAGATCAGTATCGCTGATCTTAAATTCAAGTCTTTTATCATCATTTTTTATAAAATTTTTATTTTCAGTCGTTCATTTTTAGACTACTAATTTGATAGGTAAATAACGCCGAAAAATTATGAAATTTAGTTTCCAAATACTTTTAATAGTGTAGATCAAGACTAACGGAGCCGATCGTCGATTAGGAAACCGCATNAATTAATGCACAAAACTAGACCAACAACAACACACAAAGCAAATATCAAAAGAAAACTATTAGTCTTCGATTCTCATCCGAGGAAACTCAATCCAAATCAGATATATGGCAATTTGGTGTTGTACTTCCAAATGAATAATTTAATCCTAAATGTGAAAAAAAAAAATAAATTTTTTAATAAAAATATCCTATTTATTCCCAGTTCTCGCTTACTTTAATTTACTTAAAATAATTGATTAATTGTCGCTTTGTGATATAAGTATGATTTTTTCTTAAATTAATTGTCAGTTTTTAATTAAATAACAGCATTCACTAGAATTATCGGGCGATATATGTCTTATGACCAGTTAATCTGATTTTAATTTAATGAAGATTAATTCAAATCAAGCACAAAATTGAATCAAAATCGAGAAAAGAAGTTGCCTGTTTAGATAGAGCCTCCAAAAATGCTTTTCCTGGCAACGTCTGCTTCGTGCAGAATCGCTCTCTACTGAGAGATCGAAATCTGATCAACTGTGTCGTCATTAATAGAGCTGATCATTAACACTAAATTAGGAGCGATTATCGCTCTAATTCTCAGATGTTACGGTGGCCCTACATCGTAACCAGTTGCACTGTACTCATTATGATCTAATATGGCTTCAATTCGCGCTTCGAATTAGAGGTACCACGAACCCTTATGAAGAGTCACCGTGCACAAATTAATTTTCTAGCTTAATTGCCAACCAACTCTATCAAGCACAAAAGCACTCTCTTATCCATGGAACTAACAACTTTATCATTGAATATGCAGTGTGACCTTTATAAGGACCTTGATCCATGAATTAAGAATACTGATTTTTTTTTTTTTTTTTGTTTGTGTTGTCTGGATGGAGATGGCTCAACCGATTAATGATTCTTGTTTTCAAAAAAAGCCCTCTATTAATTACTGATTTTACAAAAAGAACTGATATTGCTCGAGCAATATTTGCTATTGTCAGAGCGGAAAGATTCGAAGCATGATTAGATATAGTTTATATGTTGCAACACAATTGGATAATAGTAGATATTACTTCAACACAAACTAGTAATATCAATTTTCTTTTCAAAAAAAGTTCGGTAATACTGTCGATTAACGATTACCAACAAGCTACCGATTAGTTGAGAAAAAATGCTCCCAAAGATACGTCAGCTGTTTGATCTTGTTAACAGCAAGGATAGGGTCCGGCTGGGAATTCCTAAAAATCATGGCGTTTCTGACTTTCCAAATTACCCACCAGCAGGCTACCAACCCGGTTAACCTGGAGCTCGCCGACTGTGTTCCACTTGTCGACATGAACCCATCCCAAATTGAGGTCACGTCCTCCCCCCACTCACTGGGCTGGGCAATATCCACGGTCGACACCAATAGAAATTGCGAAAAGACACAACGTGTGAATAAGTGATCGACAGTTTCATCCTCAACGCCGCACAACACACATGCTGTATTGCCAGTCCAACCTCTCTTCAACAGGTTATCTGCAGTAAGAGGCCTCTTCTTAAGGACAATCCAGCAAAATACTTTCACTTTAAGGGGGGCTCGCATTCTCCATATCATGCTTTGTCGGGCGTCCCTTATACCCCCATCATTCATCATCGCATAGGCCGATTTTACCGTGAACCTCCCGTCTGATGACCAACGCCAATGTACGCTATCTGGCCTATGCACAAGCTTGAAGATGGAGATCATTTCCTTCAAAGCTAAGTAACTAGGACTCGTACTATGTCCACCCAAGTAATCGCCTCTACAAATCTTGCTCCAGTCCCAACCGTCCTGTAATAAGCAGTCATTGATTTTTATATTTCTGTGATGCGATAAGGAGAATACCTCAGGAAAAGACAAATCTAACGTCTTTTCCCCACACCAACGATCAGACCAAAACTCGATATTGCGCCCGTTGCCCAAATTATAGTATGCTCCCCACTTAAAACATTCGGTGTGGCTAAGCACTCCCTTCCACCAAGAAGAGCTAGGTCTAAAGGTTCTGCCCTCCTTTAGAGGTCTTCTTCTACGGTAATATATATCGTGGATAGGTTTATTCCATTGTAATTGAGGCTCCGAGAGGGATTTCCACCACCATTTGGTTAGTAGGGCTCGGTTCATCGTGGCAAGATCTAAAACGCCGAGCCCTCCCTCCTTCTTACTCTTACAAACGGTCTTCCAAGCAACCAAACATCCCTTGCCAGATGCATTATCACTTCCCTTCCAGAAAAAGTTTCTACGAAGAGCTTCAATACGCTTAATTACCCACTTAGGTGCCAAGAACACTAACAAAAAATATAAAGGTAGATTTGTTAGGACAACATTCACCAAAATAAGTCTGCCCCCTCTCGAAAGAAGTTTCGCCTGCCATCCGTCGATCTTACGATGAATATTCTGGATAACGCCAATCCAATCCTCCTTAGAAGGAGGGCGTGTAGCTAAGGGCAAGCCTAAATACTTGGTCGGTAAGTTGCCAGTTTTACATTCGAGTATATTCGCTAGTCTTGTCGCTTTTCCTTCGACTTTTTCGGTATAGTACAGTTCCGTTTTTTCCCTGTTGATTTTCATCCCTGAAGCCCATTCAAAGAGCTGCCACAAGAATTTGAGATTACCCATATACTTATCTTTTGCCTCACAAAAGAAAAACGTATCGTCCGCAAATTGAATGAGGGTAATCCGAGATGTATCTGTTGGGCCGAGGCCTTTGAGAAGATATTTTGAGATCGCCTCTTCTGTCATCCGAGCGATGCTTTCTGCCACCAAAAGAAAAAGAAAAGGAGAAAGCGGATCACCCTGTCTTACTCCCCTCTTCGTTTTTATCCAATTAGTAGCCTCCCCATTAACCAAAACGACTACTTTTGCAAAACACACGCAAAGCTTAACCCATCCGCACCACCTTTCATCGAATCCCCACCATTCAAGAACTTTAAACAGGAAAGGCCAGTAAATTCTGTCGTAAGCCTTTTCGAAGTCCACCTTCACACCTACTCCTTCTATACCTTGCTTACTACTCCATCCTAGCAACTCGCGTGCAGAAGCAAAAGCATCAGTGATGTTCCTCCCCTTCAGAAAAGCCGATTGGGTGGGGGCAATCAGATCGTGCATAACTGATTCGAGATGGGTGGCCAAAACCTTAGATATAATCTTTTATATCCCGTTTAAAAGGCTGATAGGGCGGAAGTCACTCGCCCATCTTGGCCCCATCCTTCTTAGGAAGTAAGCAAATGAAGGCGAAATCCAAAGGTCCGGTGGAGAGGTTCCCGTCAAACATTTCCTGAAAAATATTCAAAATATCCTTCTTCAAACAATCCCAAAAGGTTTGGTAGAAGCTCAATGGGAAACCATCGGGACCCGGCGCTTTATCTCTCCCTAGGCTAAATACCGCATTTTTTATTTCCTCTAAACTAAAGGGTCTAGTTAGATGTACAAGGTTTGAGGCGGTAACACGGTTCGAAGCAAAAAGAGCGCTCCAGTCACCAAAGGAAGCCGGGGCCATCGCATCCGGAGTAAAAAGCTGCTTGAATTTACGATAGAAGTAATTTCTTTTATCCTGATCATTAAGAAAAACTAGACCATCATCTTCAATCGTGCCAATCCCATTTACTCTTCTCCTACCGTTAGCTGTGGCATGAAAGAATTTGGTGTTACTGTTACCCTCTCGTAACCAGTGTTGCTTAGCCCTGGATCTCCACAGAGATTCTTCATCTTTAAGTATTCTACTAAGTTTTTCCTTAAGTTCGGCCCTTTTTGATAACTGTTCCGAGAGGAGATCATATTGTTCTTCTTCTCTATCGAAATCCCTAATTTGCTCCAATAGACTATTTTTTTCAGTTCCCTAATTTGCTCCAATAGACTTCTTTTTTTTTTTCCTTTTTTTTTTTTTCGTTTCGCCCTCACCCCGAGACCATGTTGCCTCACCCCTATAGCTGAGTTCATCATTTTAATGAATGAAGCGGGTAACATGCTACCTTTTTCTCAAAAGAAAAAAAGAAAAAAAGTTCGGTAAAAACAAGCTAACAACATTTTTGAAATGTTTTTCCATCCATATGGGATCAAAACCCCATTTTTTACTACTTAAAATATAAATTTTGTAATAAACTAAAAAAAAATGTATTTGTATATATTTTCGTCAAACTGTTCTGTCCAGTAATATTAAACAATCTTCAATATCAAACAAAAAGTTTATAATAGTTATTTGGTACTCTTACCACCGGGTATAAACTGAAAAAAGGGTAAACTTCAAATACCACCTATGTGGTTTCGCACTCTCTCACTTTAGTGTCCTGTAGTTTAAAGTGTATCAAGTTAGTGTCATGTGGTTTCATTTTTATTTTTTCATCAGCTTTTCCGTTAATATTTTATTAAATTATATATAAAAAACTTAAAATATCCCACCTAGATTTATCGAATATTTACTTTAGTACCCTTTAGTTTTAACTTTGTCACTGATTTAATGAAAAAAATTAGTGGAATCAATAATAAAAAGATAAAAATAAAATTATAGGACACTAAATTGATACACCTTAAATCACAGAATACTAAAGTAAAAAAATATAAAATTACGGGGGGTGGTATTTAAAGTTTTCCCCCCAAAAAAATATCTGTAACTTGGGGGAATCTTATTTTTTTAATTTGGTCCACTGATGATGTTTGAGAACTGGTCCACGCTGTAGTTTAAAATTTCACAAGAGGGGACGTCAAAAGTACAAAAGAGCAACTTCCGTATACTAAAAAATATGGAACTCCTCCCACAGGTGGTGCACCGCTGGAAAAGTCAAAACAACGGGCGCATCCACTCTCCCGTGCAACCGTCCACATTCACTGACACCTGTCCTTTAGTATTCGTGCGCCCACGTCGCACCCTCGCCGTACCGTTCCGTTACTTCTAACGGGCACGGGTTAACCCTCCGTTCCCTATAAAATGGCGCCAATTCCCTCCCCCGATCACCACCGCCTCCTCTGACGCTCGTCCCACCTCCCCCATTTGAAACCTCCTCTCGCTCGACCCCTCTCCTCTCTCCTCCTCTTCTTCTCCGCCCCCTCCTCTTCTTCGAGAGAGCTCGTCTCGATCGCCAATGGCGTCCATCGCCGCGGAGGAGAAGCTCGAGAAGCTCCGCTCTGCTGTTGCTAGCCTCGATCAGATCAGGTGAGCGTCGCCATTAAACGGCCTTCGATTCGATTCGATCGATGTGCTTAATTAGGGTTTATGTTCCGTAATTCGGCTACTTGAGTTGAAATTCGTAGACCTGATGCGATTTTTCGAACTTTTCGCAGTGAGAACGAGAAATCCGGGTTCATCGACCTCGTGATACGCTACTTGAGGTAGATCGGATCAAACTGAGAGCTATATTAGGGTTTTTCCGGTGTAGTAATGGCGATCTGAGCGAGTTTATTGCTTCTCGCTTTGATCACGTTTTGTGGTTTAGTTCAATTTCGCTTTTCTTTTGCTTACTGATGCTCGAGATGTTGCTCTTTTTTTGATGTTATTGCCGTGGATTCAAGTGGAGGGGCGGATAAGATCGATTGGAGTAAGATCGAGACTCCAACTGGGGAAGTGTTGCTACCGTACGCGAGTTTAGCGCCTCCTCCAGAAGGTTTTTTTTTCCTTTTTATTTTCCTAGGATTTAATTGCTTGTTGGATTCAAGTTTCATTTGGGAGCGAAGAAAGATTGCGTTAGTATAAATAAAAAATATACCATTTGCTTCTTCTTTGTAACCATCGGAAAATGATGAAAAATGCCTTTGTATACTTTCGCCCTAGCTTTATTTTACCTAATAGTATTAGATAAGCCTCACTATCAAATGCTGCTTAATGTTTACAGTTTGTTGGAAAGAACAAGTAAACTCTGTTTAAATTTATATCCTAACTTTGTTGTTCGAATTGCAGATCTCGAGACAACTAGGAAGCTTCTTGACAAGCTTGTTGTACTGAAGCTCAATGGAGGATTGGGCACGACAATGGGATGTACTGGTCCCAAGTAAGTCGACTCTGATTAAATAGGCAGTTATCTTATTTCGGGAATTCGTTTAACTATAATTTTGTAATAGCTGATCGGTGGTTAACTCAGGCAATTTTGTTCTATTCTACCATATTGTTAGTTGCCTCAGTTACATCTTTGGTATATGATAGGTAATTCAAGTGGTAGAAGATGTTAGGAGTTCACATATGAAATAGATTAATTAGTTCAACCTATGTCGTTAAACTTTTTGATTGAATGAGTTTCAATAGATATGCCAAATTATGGTCTATGTGGATTTAGTGTGTGGTGCGATTGGTTAAGTGACTTTTGTGAACATGACATGCTCGTGAAAATGCAGCCACCATTATACGACATGGCGGTATGGTGTACTTAAATAGAGCATGATTCTTAGAGCTAGGTCAATGAGATGCAGGTCGATACATAAGTTTAGATGAGTAGGGTTTGCAGTGATTTATATATAAAGTTTGAAAACCATTTGTCGAAGAAAAATCAAGATGCTTGATGCAAGGGTTAGAAAGTAGAAAATTAGGTTTAAGAAAAAGTTGGCTTGTGCATATATGAAAGCTAGAGATTGTTAGAAATTTACACTTAAAATAGCTCCACTAGAGAATCAATAAGCGTTAAATGGTTTTGACAAATATAATGGGCCCAAACCTATCGTTCAAAATTTTTGAATTTGGTGAGGTCCACCACATACGTCATATATTGGGTCATGTTGGGCTTAAACCACCTGCTAATTAGCTATAAGTGGTTGCTTGTATTTAGACATGATCAACTAATGTCTTCTTTTTACTATGTGCACACAGTTAATTTAATATTTTGGCAACTAGCAGAATTTGTTTATAATGGATAAAAGGAGAGATCAGACACTTTCCCCACAAAAAAAAAAAAAGCACTTGATTAGGATGGTTTAGAGTGCTGACCTGTTAGATTCGTCACAATTGACTTGGCCTGAAGTCGATTCAAAACTATGCAGTTAACCAGTTTCATGGACCTCTTCTCACATCCATTTGCAGCCTCAGTTATAGATATAATTAAGGTTTTTTGCGGAAGCTATAAATTTCTTCAGTATGTTGTTCATCTATGACATTCAATTGATGTGAGTTATGCCCATTGCAGGTCCGTCATTGAAGTCCGTAATGGTTTTACATTTCTTGACCTAATTGTCATGCAAGTAGAGGTAATTTTGAGCTCTCATACTAATTTTCCATCAACCTTATTGCAGTAGCAGCTAATCTGGATAAATCCCTTTATTACAGTCTCTAAACAACAAGTATGGGTGCAATGTGCCTTTGATCTTGATGAATTCATTCAATACTCATGAAGATACCCAAAAGGTGACTTCCATTGCCCTCTCTTTCTCACCATTAAACAAGGATTCATGAATTATGATGGTTAAAACTGGCTTGCCAACTAATGTAATTGGAAATTTATTTGTGAAGATTTTGGAGAAATATTCCAAGGCGAACATTGAAATTCATACTTTTAATCAGGTTTGGTCATCTACACAGCCTCTTTTTTTGAGTCATTTTTCATGCCATACTATATCACTCAATAGAAAGATGTGAACATGGCTAAACCTGATCATTCTTATGCAGAGCAAGTACCCTCGTTTGGGTGTTGAGGACTTCTTGCCTCTGCCATGCGAAGGGAAAACTGGGAAGGATGGCTGGTTAGTTATTTTTAAGATCTAACATTATGGTTATCAAATTACAAGTAGAGTTATATCTTGCAGTATCTTTGCATGTTCACTAGTGAAAATGCTATTTTCTTTCAATACGTTGGTTTATGGTGAGCTTTCCCACAGAATACATACAACTACACACCTATATCTTTCTCATCTTAAATGTACTGCTATTATGATGATGTTTATGAAAAATTATCTTCAATATTCTGCTCACCTCTTATAGTTAACATTGCCTAATGAATTTGCATGTTTATTGTTACTGTGAAGGTATCCTCCAGGGCATGGTGATATGTTCCGGTCCTTATTGGACACGGGCAAGCTTGGTCTGTTTCTGTCACAGGTTAGTGTGAAAACTGAGAGGCAACTTTTGGTAAAACAATCTATGGTTTCGACTGTTAGCTCTAATTTTGCTTCTAAATTTCGACTAAAAAATATATTTTAGATTTGTCTTTGTTTTTATTTATTTGTTTAATTTTACTTTAATAATTTACTAGGGGAAGGAGTATGTGTTCATCTCAAATTCAGACAACCTGGGTGGCGTAGTTGACATAAGTATCCTTATATTATGCATTTACCCATTTGAAATAGATTTCATAAATAATTCACTGCACATATCATTTCCTTGACCAATTTATACAGAGATACTAAACCATTTGCTCCACAGCCAAAATGAGTATTGTATGGAGGTACGAAACAATTTAATTCACTTTGAAATTTAAATTAATTGAGCCCATTTTTGAATTTTCTAGTGTTTCTCAGGTCACTCCAAAAACTTTGGCTGATGTTAAAGGTGGCACACTAATTTCATTTGAAGGAAGGCTTCAGGTATAAGAGCTTGAATTCTTCTTTTTTCATGCTATACAAGATTGAAAATCACAACCACTTGATACATCAGATTAATTCTTAGGCTTAAATGGATTAAAATTGCGAACAACATTTCATGCTGTAAACTTAGCAGTTGAGCTTAACTTTCTATTCGAGTTTCAATGTGGCCCAACTTCATTAACCTTTCTAAAAGTTTCATATACAACATATTTGCAGCTTTTGGAGGTCGCACAAGTACCTGACGAAAATGTAAGTTGTGATTTGAGATATATGTAATGCTGGTCAATTATCCTCATTTAGAGTAAAAAGGCGTGAAAATTATCTTCTCATTTCCGGTCCAGGTGAATGAATTCAAGTCGATTGAGAGGTTCAAGATTTTCAACACCAACAATCTGTAAGTGAAATAGTATCTTTATGATGCATTGAACTAAGAAACTTGTTTATATCTAATTAAATTACTTAACAGATGGGTGAACCTGAAGGCCATTAAGCGGCTCGTCGAAGCTGATGCACTTAAAATGGAGATTATCCCAAACCCCAAGGTAATTATACATTTTGACAGTTATTAGGCTTCTATTATAAGCTCATCTTTCTCATAAAAATGAAAATGAAAATGAAAATGAAGCTGATGAAATGATGATTTCTAGGAAGTGGATGGGGTGCAAGTACTTCAGCTGGAAACAGCGGTTGCTGCGGGGATTCGTGTACTTACTAATCAGAAATTGCTCCTTTTAGCATTTTACGTTATATCATGAGAATTTACTAAGAGTCCCTAATCACGTTTTCTTAAACCAGTTCTTCGACAATACAATCGGTATTAACGTGCCCAGGTCCAGATTTCTCCCAGTGAAGGCAACATCAGATTTGCTGCTCGTTCAGGTTTTACACAAACTCCTCCGTAGAATATGACGAACAGTTACACGTGAACTTAAGCTTACTTAGAAAGTTATTCCTCTGCAGTCTGATCTTTATACTGTCGATGATGGCTTTGTTATCCGTAGCGAAGCTAGAATAAGCCCCTCAAATCCCTTAGTCGAATTAGGCCCCGAGTTCAAAAAGGTAAGTTGATAGCTCAATAAATGAGGATGGCGTTAATCAAGTTATTTTAGACAAAGTATAACATTTTCCCCAGTAAGTGCAGGTTGCCAATTTCCTCGATCGCTTTAAGTCGATACCCAGTATAGTTGAGCTTGATAGGTTAAAGATCCACGGCGATGTTTGGTTTGGTGCTGACGTAGTACTTAAGGTAATTTTACAAGTTATTGCATTCCTAGCTGCTATTTGGTTACTACGTAGTACTTATGGTAATTTTACAAGTTATTGCATTCCTAGCTGCTATTTGTAGTAACCATTTTATGCTGATATTTTATATTTTTCCATATATTTATTTTTCCCGAAACGTGCATTACATAACAATTCTGAGGAGTTCCATGCTGCTGCAATAGTAGAATCCCCTTCTATTTTTAGGCCTTGAATCTCGTTTTAACTTCAAGTTAACAAATTGCATCCACTTTTTGCTGCTTTATAGTGACACCTTCTTTTATTCTCAAAGTTCTTTAAGCCAGTAACTACTACATTATTTTGCTTTTATGTCCTGTTATTTTTAGTTGTGCTTTTGTTGGTTTTTTAAACATCGACTTCTGTTAATTAGCAATTATCACTAAACGTTTGAAGCTATTACCGAGAGAATATAATAGTAGGAACCAACATGAGAAAATAAGTTTCTTATTTGCTGTACTTTTTTAAGGTAGATTTGGCTGGGACCTTTTTTTCTCTCTCTCTCTTCACTCACCATACGATTTCTATCCATTCTCACAGGCTCTGCATATTTGCTCCTTTTCATCTTATAGTTAATTTAGTTTTCCCTAATTTTGTCTTCCTGTTCTACCTAATGTATCAAAAAAAAAAAAAGAAGATATTTCAACAGTGATGATGTAATCTACATAAAACAATATGGCCTTGCTATTTATAGCAACAATTATCAATTTTTATACATGTTCATCAACTAAATTCCTGCTCATTGTTTACTAATAAAAGGGCAAGGTAAGCATCACAGCAAAACCAGGAGTCAAGTTGGAGATTCCAGATGGAGCTGTGCTTGAAGACAAGGTAAACTATATTATAAATTTAAATACTCAATTATACATGCATACATATCATAGTATTATATACATATATATATATATATATATATATATATATATTTCCTAGTCGCTCAGCGAATATGAACAAACTAGAAGGTATATTTATTGATCTGTTTTGCTTATTTCAGGAAATCAACGGCCCTTAGGACCTTTGAGAATGTTTGACCTTCTCCACTTTTTCGAATGCCATGTCACATAATCTATCAGGTTCTCTTTTGTGCAGTTTAATGGTGCAGTTCTCGTTAATATGCAGAAATTAGCGTTTTTGTGCAAATGCACATACCTCCTACAAATTAATTCTTGTATGTCCGCTTCAAAATTTCAATGTTCCTTACATGCTGTTTTCATGTGGTGCATTATTTGATTCTTATGTTCATAGTGTAATATGGGCCACTCATGTATTTTCACTTTCGACAAACTCGTACTTGGGTTAATTTGTTCCCTTTTTGGATTTTATTTTTGCTTGCGGGCAGCCAAAAGAGTAACTGTATAATATTTATCTTACTAGAATAACAAACACTAGCAAGATAAGTACTTCCTCCGCATCAGGAAGAAATAAAACTATAGGTGGGGATTTACTTAAAAAAGGTATATAAATGTATCAAGACCCCCTCAACTCTTGCAGATTATGAAATAACCCTTGTAACTCAATTTGCTGTAATTAGCCACCCCTTCAACTTTTGATTTTCTGTTCTTCTGATTTGAATGATTTTTAGCCAATTAAATTGAACATTTTAATAAATTCATCAACGATTCCATTAAATTTAATGGCTTTTATTATTTTTCTAAAACTTGAACAATTAATGGCTAATAGCTAACAGAGCTATTCAATTATCTAAAGCTTAACAAACAAAAATAACTCAAATCACAACAAAACGTCAAATGGCGTGCCGATCCCAAAAAAAAGAAAAAGAGGGCCCCATTTAGAGATGGCCTATAGTTGAGGGCGTCTTAACCTGGTACAAGAGAACATCAGCTTTGAGTTCACAAACACGTCAATCAAACATTTAGGTATTAGCATCTGGTTAACATAACACAACAAAGAGGGCTTCTATAATGGAAGCTACAAACCACTGACCTGAATCTTGTGAGATGCAGTGTCCATGTGTTCATCTGGCACGTGTTCATCTGGCACGTAGCAGTATGTTTCAGCACGTAACAAAATGCACCAGGCTTATGAATGCAGATGGTAGTCTATATCAAAAGTGCGGAGGTCAGATGGACTCGCGCCTGGCCTGCCAAAGATCAGCAAGAGATTTTGGGAACTCATTTAGGGATGCAAGCAAAGATACCCACACACACTACATAATATAATTTTTGTTGTTCATTTTAGGGTCCGCGAAGAGAGGTAGCTTGTTGTTCTTCCTATAAAAAGTTGCTCGATTTCACAAGAAAGGAGAACCACACCGAAAATAACTACAATTTTAGGTTCAGTGAGAACCATTCTTACCTCTTGTTTATAGTGCAGTAGTGGAATTTGAGCTTTCCAGCCTTAATATCTTCAATGTACTGCACCATACAACACAAAAAATCTTTTAATACTACTATGACAAGTTGAGAAACGAATTTCTACCAAGCGCCAAGTAAACATTTTTTTTAAAACTGTTTTTTAGTCAAACAAAGATCAATCAGAGGAACAAAGACCAATCAACAGAAGAAAGCTATCCTTTGCCATTACAGATGTTGAAAAGCTTTGCAGATTTAGAGGATGCGGGGAGAGAGAGAGAGAGAGAGAGAGAGAGAGAGAGAGAGTTGTACCATCTTCAAGGTAACAATGACTGATGAAAATGCTAGAGAATGAAATGGTATATCATCTATGGCAAAAAGTGCACATTCTAGTGACTCCGGGCCTGGCGAAAAGTCGGGCGTCTTTAATCTCGCTCGGAAAATGATATAACTCTGTACTGCAAATCAGATAGGAGAAAACAACAAAAGCCTCCTTTAAACTTACTCCAACCAACCATATTCACTTCCTAATGAAACTTTGTTTTTCTCACTTGGCCGATCCGAGGAATGTCTAACTGAGCAAAAGGTGAAAGTATTTCTACTTCAGCACGAGCTTCTTCTAAGGTTTCCCTGATTGCTCCTCCTGCAGCGGACTCCCCAACCTCCACATAACCAGCAGGGAGCGTCCTGCAGGCAAATTTTGACTAAATTAAAAACAGGTCCAGTTTGTATCTAAATTCATCTAATTAGCAGGCACTTTATACATAGTAAACATACTGAAATTTAAATGCCAAAAAGAAAAACAGCCAACAACATGCTAGATCAACAGATTTTTGCAAGCATCTATCTTCAAGATAGTGTGTTATAAAAGAAATTAAAGAATGTACACACATGGCTATTTCCTAAGGCAAAGTTGTGTTCAAAGATAAATTTAATGGGAATAACTTTTCTTACCCTGAGTAATCCCGCTATACTGGTCTAAACAAGAATCAAGTCATCTTTATATTAGATTTAACATCATCCGGGGCTGTCTAGATAACTAAATTTTAAGGTGTGTCAAAATGTTAATTGTTTAATTCGTCTCGAATTGTTGGCCACTAATCAAAACTATTGACCAGAAATCTGTATTCATGCAAAAACAGAGAACTATATTCAACCAGTTCTTTTATTGGGGTCCTCCCCCATCTGGGGGAAAAAAATGTTTGACATCAATATTTAACTTATAAAGAAAATGGAAGATAATCACCAGAGCCCATAAGATGGTTCAATTTTCCTCCTGCATAGCAAAACCTTGTTATCGTGCTCCACAAGGCAACCAACCACCTGAAAAATTGCTCTATAGAGTAAACAAACAAATAATGATTTATTGTAATAAACATGTTCACAACACCACACACACACACACACACACACACTCACACACACACACACACACAGAAAGAAGGAATCTGATTTTGAAAAGAAGGTATATCTGATTTTGGTATACACCATTTAAATATTTTTATAATTGTCTTAAACATTTCCCAAAAGATATTGCCATCTCATCCTGGATTACAATTAGAATATAATAAGTGGAAACAATATACTGATGGCAATGAAAGCAGAGTAGGGAATGTTATTTTAAGACCAAAACAATAACTTATAAAATAACCATCCAAAGCTTATGATTAGCAAAATATCAATTTCATGGTCACAAAATAAGTAGGGGATGTAAATTACCTATTGTACACAAAGATCTTTTAGTTCTATAAACAAGAAGCAGATTTCCAACTATCTGGACCTTTCTAAGTCGTACCATTTTGGGGTTTTCATAATGGATTCTCCCGCAGCCCGTACAAACTGATCTCACCTTCTCTTCTCCGTCTGGTATAACTTGCTTAGTTGGACTTCCACAAGCTTGACAGAAACGAATATTGGGATTACCTACCTGCAACAATTTTATACTAATAAAAAACATGGTCAATAACTAAATCAAAAAAACAACTCACCAAGAGCTCTTGAAGATCGAAACCGACCGATACTCCAGGATCAACAAAATCCTCCACTAACCTCTTTTGAAACCAAGCCATTTTTTTGTGCTTCACTTCATTTCTAACAATTACCGCACATATTCGCCTAGGTTCTTACATTATATAGATATCAACCATAACCAAACAATAATAAAAGACCTAACTAGACAAACAGTATAACAACTGTACAAGTTGCTATAGTCCAGAATCAAGTAAAATATGAATGACATTTGTCCGTTTACAATCGCCAATCACCACTTTTAACAATTTCATATACTAGCTTCCTCAGTTTTGTTGATACTAACAGGCCATATGTCGAAAAGGCAAACCAATTCCACAAGAAGTCAAAACTCCACTCAATGCAACAGCATAAAGATCACCTATAATTCAATAAACAATGGGGAAACAAATCCCATTTCCCATGTTTCCTTCATCATAAACAACGATCTTCAAAATTTGCACTCACAAAGCTAACAGATCAAATTCTACAAAGTTACAAAACAAATTAAACAGAAATAGATCTCCCTAACTAACATAGTTTTACCCACCGCAATCAACGACATCAATAATTCAATAGAATTACCCACCTCCCATCTTTCCGAAGCCGTATCTCAACGCAGATATTAAGAAGAGAGAACTCACCGAAGGCGATGGCGCGGCGGCGATATTCCCATCAGGATTCGTCTCCGAACCTCCCGAACACGTGCGAAACGCTCCGGAGACGCTGCGTGAGCGCGAACGCGAGGAGGAGGCGAGAAAAAAGGCGTTCGAAGGGGCGATCGCGGGGGATTTGGAGAGGGAGGCGATCGCGCGAGAGGAAGGGATGCGGCTAGGGTTGCATCGATGGAAGGGAGAGAGGGCGAAGCGGAGGAGAGGGAGGTGGAGAGATCGGAGCATGGTTAAGCCTAGGTTTAGAGCTAGGGTTAGGGTTTTCCCGGTAGGTTAGTGGCCGGAGAAGGTGAGAGATGCCTTTTATAGTAGCTGGGGAGAAGCGGGAGGATTCGGAAGAGAGAGAGAGAGAGAGAGAGAGAGTGGTGAGAGACAAATGAGATTTTTTTTTTTTTTATAGGGAAAACTTCAAAAATCCCACGTGGTTTTGTACTTTTTTATTTTAATACCCTATGATTTAAAGTGTATCAAGTTAGTAATTCCTATAGTTTCGCACTTTCTCATTTTAGTACTGTGTGGTTTCAAGTGTATCAAATTAGTAATCTATGGTTTTATTTTTGTATCAAGTTAATACTCTGTGGTTTTATTTTTTGTATCAAGTTAGTACCCTGTGTTTTTATTTTTCTCCGAATTAAATATTAAATTATAAGGTACTAAAGTGAGAAAGTGTTAAACCACATGGTATTAACTTGATACACTTTAAACCACAGGATACTAAAGTGAGAAAGTGCGAAACTACGTGGTACTAATTTAATACCCTTTAAACCACATGGTACTAAAGTGAGAAAAAGTGAAACCACAAGGAGATTTTTGAAGTTTTCCCTTCTTATATATTATGTATTTTTCACAACGTAACATACAGTAAAATAAAATTAAAGTAGATCTAATGCAATGTTTGATTTTTCAGGGTAATTTGATTGGATGTAATTAGAAAAATAGTGCAGGTAAAAATGCATATAATTGAAAATACATTAGTTACAATCATATATATATTTTTGTTTAGTTGGATGTATTAAAAAATACTATAAATATAGATATTTTGTTCTATTTGCATGTAATTGAGAAGTGTATTTTGAAATTTTATTACTTCATATATTATGTGGAAGTGAGATTATTTTCAATGTAGAAAAAAAAATTATACTTAAAACTAAAAATTGAATTTGAACATAGTTTTTACAGCTGTAGTTAGGCCTCCTTGTACGGTTTAACTATAATAGTTGGATTTGAATTCATTAAACTAAACGCTAAATTTGAATCTGCATGTATTTACAAAGATAATTTCTGAATTCATGTGTTAAATTCAACTACTGCAGCTAAAACTATAAAAGCAATTTCAACACAACAGTTGTAGACTAATCTAAATTAGCTATTGTTTCAACTACCATAGTCGAGGAAAGTAAATTTTAAATAGAAAATGAGTTTACCTATCTAATCATCTCTTAAATAAAAAATATTTTTAGTTATTTACAAACAATATTTGTAGATGAAGCTCTTTCTATTGCGTAAAATTAAATAAAATGTATATAGTTGTAATTATTATAGTTTTAACAGCATAAAATATAAGGTATATATATTTATAACTATATTAGTTAAACAACTCTTGAATATAACATTTTAAGTATAAAATGGCAAAATAAAATTATGCTAAACTATGTAAAAAAGAAAATTACTAAAGACCTAAAAAGTCAAGGGCATTCCTTAAATTCTTCTGTAGGCTTATTTGTTTAAAAAGTATAAAAGATGAATTAATATTTATTTATTATTTTTTTATTTGTAATTGACTTTTGCTTTAGGTGAATAAAAGCTAATTATGCTATTTTAGCAAGTTTATTTTCTTTGTATAAAAAATAAGGTTAAGATGAACCAAATAAATAATAAAAATAGACGACGAATGTTTATGGCTTCGTTTGGTTCAAGAATAAGTAAGAACTAGTTATACCGGGGACATGTACAAGAATGAATTTTCATAGGAATAAAGTTATTTTTTTGTTTGGATGAAAATGTGAGTATAAGCTGGAACTAGAAAAATTATGTTTGGATGAAAATCTGAGTATAATGTGGAATAGTTGATAGTTATAGATAGAAAATAATAATTTTACCTCTATAATTGAATTTAACATTTTAAACTAATAATTTTAAATTAAAAATTTTAACTTTTAACTTTTAAAATTTGAAATTAAAATTAAAACTTATAATTTTCAAAATTTAAATTTTAAATATCAAATTTTAAATTTAAGATCAAATTTAAATTTGAAAGATATAAAATATAAAATTTTAAATTTTAAATCTAAAAAATTAAATTTAAAATTTAAAAATTGCAAATATCAAATTTATAATTTAAAATTATAAATTTAAATTTTAAAAAACTAAATTATAAATTTTAGAAATTAAAATTAAAATTAAAAATCTCTCTCTCTCTCTCTCTCTCTATCCAAATGTTCCACCCCTTGTTCCACCACAGGGCCTTGTACCAGGTTTGGATATAAGAGAGAGGATAACCCTCTTATTGCCCCTCTTGTACCCATTCTAAACGGGGTGTATGAGAATAGAACTTTAGCTGAGAGTTTTCCAATGAGAAATTGTTAAGGAGTCTCCTATTTGCTGCAACATATTATTTTATTTTTATTTAATTATTTATTTGATATTATTTTGAATACTAATATTTAAAAGTAATTTTTAAAATTCTAAATTTTAGGTAAAAGGATGATAATTTTTTCCCACTCCGAGCAAAAGTAAACACACCGAAGCAAACACATCGAACATGTACTCTCCGTTTTACCTCTCTCTTCTCCCCTCTCTCCATCACCATTTTTACACCTTCGCTCCTCGATGCCCCTAATCTCGATCTCCTCCTCCTCTTCCTCCTCCTCCTCCCTCCTCCCCCACCACTTCTCCGCAGAAACCCTAATCTCCTCCCTCGTCCCATCACCTTCTACCCGCGCTTCGTCTCTTCCGATTCTCAGGTGCGTGTAGAATTCCTACTCCGCACCCCGAATTTACCCCGTTCACTTCCCAGTTGCCCTGATTTCGTCGCTTCTGATGTAGATTTAGTCGTCGGATCGTCTCCATGGCCGCGTCGGGGCCTCGAAACCCTAGCGCCGCGGCAGTGTCGGAGGTGGTGAACCCGCCATTGCACCCGACATACGACCTCAGGGCCGTTGTCGCTCTAGCTCTCTCCGAAGACGCCGGTGATCGAGGTGCGATTCGTTCTCTCTCTATTTTAAGCAGTTCTCTTGGTTTTGCAGTTTCTTCTCTGTTTATGACGAGTAATGTTACAAATTGTGACGGCCATATGGAAGTTTGGGAATTTTCAGGTAGAAAATAAATTGGAATCGGTGCTTGAACTTCGAAATTTTTGAAGGTTTTGATTATACTTCATTACAGTATTTATAACATTTTTAATGGAATGTTCTCGTTGTTGCTAGATACGTTGCTTGATAAAAGAATGTTGAGAACACTGTGAGGTTGCGTAGTAGAATCAAAGCAAAACTTTGAAAGTTAGGGTACCTATTTCAAATTGTGCTATAGTCCATGTAAGATTTTCACCTTTCTTTTTCAGAATTTTTAAGTACTACAGTTTATCCTTTGCAAAAAACACTAAGTGCAATCATACATATGTTGAATATTTTGATGCTATAAGAAGTTTCTGTAACTTGTATAATCTGCAAATTGATGCTTATTCAATAAATATTCTATTCGTGAATATAGAAGCTTAAAGAATGGTTTCTGACTATATAGATATATATACTATATTTTTCTTTGTGGAGGCAGGAGATGTAACTTGTCTCGCTACAATACCAATTGATGTAAAAGCTGAAGCCACTTTCATTGCAAAGGAGGATGGGGTCATCGCAGGAATTTCCCTTGCAGAGATGATTTTTAATGAGGTTGATCCATCACTAAAGGTAACACTCATCTCTGTGGTTTCTTATTTTACTCTAATTTGATGTACTTTTTATACTCATAATAATTAGGAAAGTGTTTGCTAGGTTGAATGGTCTGCAAAGGATGGAAATTACGTTCATAAAGGATTGCAATTTGGGAAAGTGTACGGTAAAGAAGTTTTAGAGATAAGTCAGTTTAATTTTTAATTAAATTTTATAATATGTTATTTAATGTTTCTTTCTTTTATTTGTTTCACTTGTGTAGGATGTGCGCGGAACATTATTGTTGCTGAAAGGGTTGTACTCAATTTTATGCAGAGAATGAGTGGAATAGCAACGTTAACAAAGGTGATTATGCCTTGATTTGAGTACTTTGCTGTTTGCACAGATCATGCAACTGCACAAATTCCTTGTTATGTGTTGGATTTGCTATTTCCCTATTATACTCAAATGAAATGAGATGATAATTTGGTATAGGGCTGTTCATTAAAGCAGGTCTTACATGGTAGGTATTCGTCTTTCATCTTTATTGTAACCAAATAGGTTAAACTTATTTGTGCCTTCCGTGGCCCTACTTCTTAAGAAGTCTCAAACTTTTTATTTGCTAGAACAGTAAATTGGAAATTTCGGCCGTTGATCAAGAAATTATCTCTGTGTTAGGTCTTCGTTCATTTAATCTTCTATTTTCTGAACCAGGTGTTTTGTATTCTCTTCAATATATTATCCATGTTAACACAAATGCTCTTTCAGCTGATAGATGACATAATTTTAGATGGAACTCAATGGTGGAATATCCGTACTCACAATGTTGGTAATTAGTAATAGTACATAAGACTCCTAGTTTTTTGTCAAACCAGTGCAAGCAAAATAATATCTTTAGTGCATGTTGCTTCTGATAACACACACAGACAAAAAAAAAAAAAGGTAAAAAAAATCTCGTTGCTTGTTTGGTACTATTCATGTCTTCTTTTCCTCTCGAAGGCAGAAAGGAGTAGCCTTTTAATTTCTCTATTTTTTGATTTATTGTGAACAAAAAGCAAAAACAAAAACAAAAAGACAAACAAGGCTAGACAAATCATTAACTGCTCATTTATTGTTCTATTATTTGTCCAGTACATATCTCCACCAACACATTTGACATTCCTAATGCTTGGACCTTTGCTAGCTTTTGTGTCCATTCATCAATATTGTCATCCTCTTTCTCCATTATACTCCAAAAAGTTGTTAATGACTCCATTTCCTGAGACAGAATGTTATCTTGTTACAGCTGCAACTGAGACATAATAAATTTTATTTTATGTTCGAGGGCAATTATTTATCCATCTTTTTGTTTTGTTGCTTCTATGCATCATGCTGGATAATGAGCTCTTCATTTTTTTTTCAGGCTATGTCTGATGCTGCACATCCTGCATGCATCTTGGAGACAAGGAAAACTGCTCCAGGCTTACGCTTGGTGGATAAGTGGGCGGTTGTTCTCATTTCTCTTTCTTGTGCTGTGACATCTTTATTATTTTTCTTGCTTCCTTTTGTGCTTCTTCTACTAACTGTTTTAAGCACGTACCGTAAGTAGGTACTGATCGGTGGTGGAAAGAATCACAGGCTTGGTTTATTTGATATGGTAATGATAAAGGACAATCATATATCTGTTGCTGGGGGTGTTACAAATGCACTGAAGTCTGTAGACCAATTCTTGGAGCAAAACAAGTTAACTATTCCTGTTGAGGTATTGGTTGGTAGATGTAAAGTTGTACCCTTAATATGTTAGCATGTACTGCTAATAATTTTTAGTTTTGGTATATCTTCACCATTTGGCATGTCTGCGTGCTGACAATTATCTGTACTCCGATTATGTTGGACGATCAGGTTGAAACAAGGACAGTAGAAGAAGTGAAAGAGGTTTTGCAATATGCAACCGAAAATAAGACTGCTTTGACCCGAATAATGCTGGACAATATGGTTGTCCCTCTTCCAAATGGGGATGTAGATGTTTCGATGCTTAAAGATGCAGTTCGGTTGATAAATGGGAGATTTGAGACTGAGGTAGCTCTTACTTTCTTTTATTATTCTGATAAGACTTCGTCTTAAGCTTGTAAGCTTGGTCATGCTTGTTCTTGTGAATTGATGGGTAGCTAGTGGCTACTGAATGGTCAGTTATGAACCTCCTGACCAGAGATTTGGTGGAATCAGAGTGCATGAACAATTCCTCTGGGTCATAGTTGATTGATAGGCTTAAGAGCACAAGAATTTACCATAGTGGTAATAAGTAAGATGAGCATGGTCACAAATTTGTAGCGGATAGAGTAAATTGATCTCTATACCACTCTTCGTTAAGTTGCCAAAAATAATAACCTTATGATGACACTATGACAGGCATCTGGAAATGTTACAATTGAAACAGTGAAGAAGATTGGAGAAAGTGGAGTAACCTATATATCCAGGTACCAATATCCTCCTTTTTCTTATACGATAGAAATCAATCATAAGACTCTTAAATCTATCATCCTCAGAATATGGTAGCAGGAATTTTCTATTCGAGCTATGCCTCAAAGGTTAACATTGTAAATTTTTCCCTGATCCAGATATTCTTTTGACTTTTGTGTGAGCCATTGTCCTTGACTACACCCTCTATTGTAAACTTTTTTTTTATTTTTTACTTCACATGAAGTTTTACTGTATGCTTATAGTGATTATGAACTTGCAAAGCAATTAGGCTCTCTCTTATTATTCAATTAACACAAAATTTACTGCAGTTTTTAGTAGTGAGTACCATTCTTCTAACTTTATTCCTGCTATATTCCAGTGGAGCATTAACACATTCCGTCAAAGCACTTGACATCTCATTAAAAATAGATACTGAGCTTGCACTTCAAGTTGGAAGGCGTACAAACCGTGCCTGAACATCAGGTGCCGTTTTTAACTCCTAATTGTGGGAAGCTGAATAAAACAGAAGATTTTCTAGCGGTAAATAAATGAGGAAAATAACTCTCAGGAATGTTATGCGATAAAGAACAGGTTTAATAGAGGCTCGACAAGATTATTACTTGTTTTTGTTTCTCTTTTTTTTTTTTCAGAATGTTTGATAACTGAAGATTGTAATCTTAAGAGCTTTGTGCAGAGGGACCACCATAATTATTTCCATATTTCCCAGAATTTGAGCAGAGATATAGCTTATCTTTCTGCCCACACATGTTACATTCATGTATGTTCTTGTACCCATGCTTATGCAAAGAATCTTACACAGCAAGCATGCGGTACCTATTCCTTATATAATTCTTTGAGTAACGCCTCTTTGACTGTTGAAAGAAGTTATCATTTGATCAGTCGTGTGACAAAAGCATTCTTTTATGTGATTGCTATTATAGTATTATCATGTGAGAATTCTTGTGATTGCTATTATCATGTGATTGATTTCTTAAAGGTTGCATAGATATATATGCTCCACATCAATCATTTCCTACATACTTTTCTGGATTTTTAAACTGCAACTTTGTTGGTACATCCTCTGCACTGATCCACGGGCACTCGGAAACAGAGAGATAACGGAGCACTCACCATCATTACTCCGCACTATTTTCGCTAAATAGTGAAGTTTGGGTGTCAAGAACTGTTCTACCAAAACGAGATTTGCTAGCCCGTAATACATACATTTCCACATAATTAAAGAAACTTAGCAACCAAAACCAGAAACAACATATGTGCATTTCAATATTTATTACGAGAATCATGGAGCACAAACAAAAAAAAACGAAGAAAAAAAGAAAGGCATCTCTATTTGGTAATCGATGGTCCAGCGGTTCAATCGAGTTCAAATTACACCATGAACTTAACTGCAGGAATATCATAAATTTCTTGAGTTCAAATTACAGAAATTAGGGCACATTGTTCATACTCGGGCCTTTTCTTTATAGATCCTAAAATACCAAAAGAAATATTTACAAACAGACTCGTTTTAATCCCCTCCATCTATCTATCTATCTATCTACTCCCTCGTCGGCGTGCCACTGCCGCCGCCGTCGTCGCAGTCGCCACCGCTCTTCTCCGAGAGCACGTCCCCTCCCCCGTCGTTCTCCGGCGTCTCCTCGATCACCACCTCGTTCCTATTGCTCTCCTCATTCTCATTATTGTCGCCGCCGACGATGCCGTCGGTGCTGCCGGTGTTCTTGACGTTCAAATGCTTCTCGATGAGCCGGAGCCGCCTCTGCAGATCCCCCATCTCCCTCTCCATCAAGAAGAGCCTCTCCTTGAGGGTCAAATTCTCCTCCTCCAATTGCGCAATGTGGCTATCCTGGTCATCGACCCTGCTCTCTAGAAGGTAGGCCTCAACCCCTCCGGCGCCGGCGCCGGCGCCCGCGCCCCCGGGGTAGACCATTTCGAAGCGGCTGAGGTCGTGGTCGAGGCGGCGCTCGACCTCGAGGTGCTCCTCGACGTCGCTCTCGCTGGAGCCGTCCTCGGCGGCGGCGTCGTCGTCGTCGGCGCCGCGGCCGGGGGAGCTGCGGAGGCGGATGAGGCCCTTCATGGAGCCGTAGCCGTCGACGCCCCACTCCTCCTTGGCCATGTCGACCACGCCCTCGCGCGAGGGCGAGAACTTGGGCGTGGGGAGGATCGCCGGGGTCACCGGGCACGGCGACACGAGCTCCGCGATCCCCCCGGACTTCTTCGCCCTGATGATGAACGACGTCGTGTTCCGCGGCGCGAACGGCGCGAACCGCGCGTACTTCCTCGGGTAGAATCGCCGCGTCTTCATCCGGTTCTGGAACTGGAGCTCGTTCAGCGTCGGCGGCTTGTACCCTCCTCCTCCTCCTCCGCCGCCCCCCACGGCGCCGCCGCCGATGCCTTCGACGACGGCGCCGCCGCCTCCCGCGGCGGCAGCGGCGGCGGCAGCCTTGCGCCGCTTGTCGGCGGCGGCGGCGGCCTTCTTGGCCTTCCAGTTGGCGCGCCCTGGCTTGGCGGCGCCGGCGCCGCCGCCGGCGCCGGAAGCGAAGACCGGCCTAGGGTTTTGGAACCCCATCGGATCGTCCGGCGGCGGAAGCGGCGGCGGCCACATCCCGAAGCTCCGATTCATCATCTGCGACGGGTCGTTCATCGCCGACCCCCTCCTCCCACCTCCTCCCACGAAACCCTAGCACGATTCAACTGCGAGAACAAGAGGTTATCAGAAGATCGGCGAAATCCTAACCCTAGCAAAAATAAGGGAAACGAGGAAGATCTCTCAGATCGCGGAATTTGACAAGCGATCTACGGATGGGCCGCTGACGGAAACACCGAAACCCTAGATCGGACCCGCGGCGAACACCGGCCGTAACCCTAACCCTAACCCTAGGGTTCCCGAGATCAAGGATCGAGAGGAGGACGAAGAGGTGAACACGCGAGAACCTCTTTTGATTCGTCTTCGTTGCGTCTATTTAATTTTTTTTTTTTTTTCTTTCCTTTAGGTTTTCGAAAACAACACCAAAATTTCTCTTCCGTGAGAGATTGGATTAGAGAGAGAAGGAGACGGGTTTTGAGATCTGAGGAAAGGGCAGGGATGGGGGTTGTGGTATATTTATAGGAGGGAACGGACGGCTGAGATTCGTTGGGGGAAAATGGATTGATGGGATTGTCGAAGGAGCGTGCGGTCTCGATTTCTCGAGGAAGGTTGAGTTACGGATGCAGATGGATCCGGATCGGTTGGACTCCCTCTCGGATCTGTCCCAAATAGATCCATAACCAGAGGTCAAAAATTTAGAAATTATTAAATTTTTATTAAATTTTTTCAAATTTGTTCTGATTCGTTAAGAAATAGGATGGAAGATGAGATAATTTTTATTTTTATTTTATCGGACTCTATTTACTAAATATTTATCAAAAATTCACTCTCATTCTGATCTGTCTCAAATGGTGCACCCGTCTCAATCCACCAAAAAAAAAAAAAAAAAAATCTGTTTGTATTGTCAAGTTGCTTTTGGCGTAAATAAATATGTAAGTAAATACAAGGGCCAGCCAGGTGCTACCTCCCTTCAAAGTTGCAGGTACGTTGCCCTAACTTGTCCCCAAGCTTTAGTTAATATTAATTTTAGTCTTTTAATTTTTAATTTATTTTTTTAGAGTGCAAATTGTTGTCTATAAATAATTTATTTTGGATGATAGTGCTATTCAAAATTTCAAATTCCAAATCTAGTTATTTTTTTATTTCTATCTGAATTCATTATTTTTTTTTTATACTTTTTTGGCAATAATAGTGGCTTAATTGCTAAAGGGCCAAGAAGCAAGTTGGGTACACCATGGACTAGGTGGTTTGACCTAAACCAGACATTTAGATCTAGAGCCAAGTTCAGGCCCAGTCACATGAGTTCCTGTGAGTACAAAGGCAAAAAGTGTCTACAGGATGTTTGAGTGCTCGTGTAAAAGGTAAAATGAAATTCTGAACCTCAAAATTTAAAATTTTAATTTAGAATTACTTTCTTTTCGTTTCAGGAAGAAAAAAAAAATGCTATGGAGGAGATCTCAACATAGCACTTCTCCTAAACACAACACTCCAACGAAGTTTCGCCGAGCAACACTATGCTCTATAATGTGGCCAAACAAACCATAACATGTAAATGCCCATGATTTATCAAACACCCAACACACTCTCTTATTCCAACTCCTTGAGGAACTTGAGGGGTGAGTCTGAAGCTTCCTAGTTCCTTCATTTTCTGTCATTTTTTAGCAATTCATAGATGATTCCAAAAGAACTTATTATTATTTTTTTTTGAAAGAAAAGTAACATGCTATTCGTTTCGTTTATTTTTTAAAAGACAATAAATTTAGCTGGAAATATGAAGCAGTTAAGTTT
Organism: Ananas comosus; assembly: GCF_001540865.1. Taxonomy (NCBI): domain Eukaryota; kingdom Viridiplantae; phylum Streptophyta; class Magnoliopsida; order Poales; family Bromeliaceae; genus Ananas; species Ananas comosus. Next base: position 1,321,891 of record NC_033645.1, read on the forward strand.
TGAATCAAAAACTTTGGATACCAATCATTAATTTTTTTACCATTTGTGCTAGGAACGTTCGGTAGGAAATCGGACTATTAAAAACTGCAAAAACTGCAGGAGAAATCACTATCAAATCAATCACTTCAGGGTTACAGCAACTAGAATCTTGGCTTAATTTTATTTGATAGTTGTGTAGATTGGGCTGGATGGTTAAGCCTACATTTAAATAGGCCTAGTTGCTGCTAAAGAGTGGCAGTGCCATGTTTGATGGGAAATTAAATTCTGGTCATCTTTATATATTAGCTTAAACTTTTGAGCAGCTTTGAGCCTTTTAGCAGTTACATCCCTAATTTATATACATTTACAATGAGTTGAGGCATCAGACAATAATACTACAGTGAAAAAATTTTTAAGCACTGTAATTGATATACCACCAAAAAAAAACTGTAAATCTTATGCCCTCTCATTCAAGGGCCTATAACAGATCCTTACCTTATTAACTTTTTTAGAAAAATATTAAAAATTTACCAAATTTTATAAATTTTACGAGGAAAGGATGTATAATACATCTTTTTTTGAGGTATACAAATAGTATTTCTCCAAAAAAAAAAAAAATCACTTTTGATGTTACTGCTCATAGTTTACTTTTGGAATGGTGAGAGGTGTGGATAGGCCTCAAGAACTTACTAGACAGCGAGAGCTTAGAATTATCTAAAAAAAATCAATCTAAAACTAATAATTCAAATATATATATATATATATATATATATATATATATATATTCAACAGAAATAGATGGCTCCTTATTAGAAAATATTCATGTTTCTAATCAAGCAAAGCTTGCTACTGGGTAAATCCTCTGCTTCTTACCTCTTATGGCAAAATACATGTTAAGATAACATGCCACATAATTCATCAGGAGCAAAAGCAACTATCATCTGCTTCCCATGCACATTGGGTGCAATTCCCTGTAGTAAATTATTGCATCCATAAAAAGTAATTCTACTGTTCATCAATAACAAAATAATCTGTATTATTTGTACGTTTTATTTAACGGTCCAAATACAACTCACCACTAATGAGCAACAAAATTACTCTTGTATGTAAGATTATATTATAGAAAAATCGCGTTCTTTACAATTTAAATTAAAATATGAGATAAGATAGAAACTAATATAGAAATGTTCGGGGGTAGGGTGCACGAAGAAGTTTGGATCCTTCTCAACTTCCTTTGGCGCCAAACAAACAGACATCAACCATAAATTCCAACCTGTCGCTTCCCCTTCCCATATAAGATAACATTAGTCCAATTATTCCAAACCCTACTCTCCTCTCCTCCATTCATTCCACTACACAAATCCATCCAAAAAGACCCACACATTGCGCTCATGGCGCCTCCTAAGCCATAAAACCCAAACTCTTCTCAAACGCTCTTATCTTTTATAGCAACATGTACACCTCGCAGAGTCCACATATTAAACTGCATGCTTTTCTCACTACAACAAATATAATTAAGCTTATTTGATAGAGTTGAAATTTCTTGCAAATTAATTAAGATCTCTGCGTCATCCATGGCGGACGGGAAGGAGGGCTCTCAGATCCTGCAGGAGCTGGACGCGCTGAGCCACTCCCTCTACCCAGCACCACGACGATGATGACAATGACGACGACGCTGCTGCCGACGACCGCCACTGCCATCGCACCCCCGCGGGCGCGGCGGTGGCGGAGGCGGCTTCTTCCGGAGAGAAGAAGGGGATATGGAATTGGAAGCCGATGCGCGCGCTGTCGCACATCCGGATGCAGCGCCTCGGGTGCTTGTTCTCCGTCGAGGTGGTCGCCGTCCAGGGCCTCCCGGCCTCGATGAACGGGCTCCGCCTATCGGTCTCCGTCCGCAAGAAGGAGACCAAGGACGGCGCCGTGCAGACGATGCCCGCGCGGGTGCTGCAGGGCTCCGCCGACTTCGAGGAGACGCTCTTCGTCCGCTGCCACGTCTACTGCAGCGGCAGTGCGGGGAAGCCGCTCAAGTTTGAGCCTCGGCCGTTCGTCATCTCGGCCGTGGCGATCGACGCCCCGGAGCTCGACTTCGGGAGGAGCACGGTGGACCTGAGCTCGCTGGTGAAGGAGTCCATGGAGAAGAGCTTCGAGGGGGCCCGTGTCCGGCAGTGGGACGTGGCGTTCCCGCTCGTCGGCAAGGCGAAGGGCGGGGAATTGGTGCTCAAACTAGGATTTCAGATCATGGAGGATGGCGGGGTGGGCATCTACAACCAGGCCGATGCCGCCGCAAAGTCGAGCGGCAAAGGGAGGGACTCGTCGCTGTCGTTCTCGTTCATGCGGAAGCAGTCCAAATCCTCATTCAGCGTCGCGAGCCCGAAGATCACGCGGTCGGAGCCTTCGTCGACGCCGACAAAGGATCTGTCGGCGCATATCGACCTCAAGGGGATCGACGAGTTCAGCCTCGACGAACTGGGCCCGCCGGAGCCCAGCCCTCCGACGGCGCCGGAGCCCAGCCCTCCGACGGCTCAGAACCCCGAGCCCGAGCCGAAGGACGATCTGGACTTGCCGGAATTCGACGTCGTCGATAAGGGGATAGAAATTCAAGAGGACAAAGAAGACGAGGCAGAGGAAGGCGAGGCGGCAGCGTCGGCGGAGAACACTGATACGGCGTCGGCATCGAGCGAAGTCGTGAAGGAAGTGGTGCACGACACCGCGCACCTGACCCGGCTGACGGAGCTCGACGCGATCGCGAAGCAGATCAAGGCCCTGGAGTCGATGATGATCGGAGACGAACCGAATTCTGACGCCGCCAAAACAGCGGTGCAAGATGACGACAACGACAACGAACCACAGCAGCTGGATGCGGAGGAAGAGACTGTGACTAGAGAGTTCCTCCAGATGCTCGAGCTCGAGGGCTCGAAGGAATACGCAGAACTCGACATGCCGGACCGCTTTTCTCCGTCGAAAATCAGCACGAAAGCCGGTTCGGAATCTGAATCCGGCGCCTATATATCGGATCTAGGAAAAGGCCTGGGCTCCGTGGTTCAGACGAGGGACGGCGGCTTCTTAGCCGCGACGAATCCGTTCGACGTGGAGGTCGCGAGGAAGGATCCTCCGAAACTCGCGATGCAGCTGTCGAAGCCGTTCGTCCTCGCCGATCAGCAGACGGCGAGCGGATTCGAGGTGTTCCAGAGGCTGGCCGCCATCGGTTGCGACGAGTTGAGCTCGAAGCTCAGCTCGCTGGCGGCGATGGACGAGCTGACGGGGAAGACGGCCGAGCAGATCGCGTTCGAAGGCATGGCGTCGGCGATCATCAGCGGGCGGAGCAAGGAAGGCGCCAGCTCCAGCGCGGCGAAGTCGGTGGCGGCGCTCAAGACGATGGCCGCGGCGATGAGCGAGGGGCGGAAGGAGAGGATACTGACGGGGATCTGGAACATTCGGGAGGAGCTGGTGCTCGTCGAGGAGATACTAGCCTTCTCCTTGCAAAAGATCGAGGCGATGGCGATCGAAGCGCTGAAGATTCAGGCGGATATGGCCGAAGAGCAGGCCCCGTTCGACGTCTCGCCGCTGGCGAACAAGGAGCAATCGAGCAACAGCCATCCGCTGGATTCGGCGGTGCCGCCGGAAGAGTGGGGGAGCGTTTGCGCCGGAGCGGACACGGTGACGGTGTTAGTGGCGGTTCAGTTAAGGGATCCGCTTCGGCGGTACGAGACGGTGGGGGCGCCTACGATAGCGGTGATTCAGGCGGCGAGAGCGGGGGAGGGGGACGAGGAAGAAGGGAGGTTCAAAGTCGGCAGTCTGCACGTGGGAGGTCTGAAGCTGCGGGCGGGCGGAGGAGGGCGGCGGAGCGCGTGGGACGGGGAGCGGCAGCGGCTGACGGCGATGCAGTGGCTGGTGGCTTACGGTTTGGGGAAGGGGGCCGGCGGGAGGAAGGGGAGGGCGGCGCAGGCCAAGGGCGGGAAGGATGTGGTGTGGAGCATGTCATCCAGAGTGATGGCAGATATGTGGCTCAAACCGATGCGGAATCCGGACGTGAAAATAACTGAACAATAATAATAATATTATTATTATTATGTCGCTAAAGTACAGTGCACTAAGAATGTAATTAAATTTATTATATGTTTTTCTTTTGCGGTTTTCGTAAGTGGTATCTAAGAAGGTGGTTGTGAGGAGAAACGTATAATTTCTTGTGCTGTTGTGTGAGGAATAAAAATGAGTAGTTTATATTGGATATTCATTAATGAGATGATGTAATAATGCATAACACAATCCGTGAAAGAACAAAGTTAGAGATGGGGAGGTTAATTAATTGGCTCGCTGTGTGTTCCTATAGATGATAATAATATACTGAGTCCAGATACTATACTCTTATAAATATAGATCTTTTTATATTTATAAGTTTTGAGTCGTTAGATTTATCCCTTTGATTATTTTCATCCGTTAAATTATACTATTCAACCAACCATCAATTCAACCTTAGAAAATCATTATCATCTTAACTGCACATTCTTTTATCCAACGGTCGAAAATTTAAAAATACAAAATGATCTATATTCATAACAGTATGATAGCCCTAGCCATAATATACACCACTTAAATGGGTCTTGTTACTCGAATTGAGGCTCAGCTTCTATTGTTAACTTCTATATTTTAAACCTGGCCCAGGAGAGTGTCATGTAGTAAGAAATTAGGCCTACGTGATGGCCCATTAGCATCAGTAGCTCGGAATGAGAAATAGGCCTATTTTATGCAGGCGATATTTAATATTTTATTTATTTATTTGTCTGTTTATTTTCATCGTAAAGGAGTTGTATTCCCTAATATGGCGCAAAATAAAAATAGAGAAAACAAAGAAGAGAAGAGGAAAAAATACTTATATTTTCTCTCTCGAATAAATACAAGAAAATAAAGGAAGGAAAGTACGTACTTTCTTTTTCTCTGCACTTAAAAACATTAAAAATTAAAACAACTATTATATATCAAAACTCATTGTCTCTCTCTCTCTTTTTCTTACTTTTTTCTACTTGTTTTTCATTGTAAAATGAGAGACCCTTCTCTCTATTCACAGGGAGTATACTGTAAATTAATCCTCCCCCAATTGTCTCTAATGATTATTACATTATTTGCAGAGATATATATACACATCCTTCTATTGGGTGCATGGTCATGATCCAAACATGTGTACATGCATGTCCTAATATAATTAAATATGAGTCAAATCCAAACCAACAAAAGTACTCTCATCAATTGATTAATTCATCCTGTATAATGCGATAAATTTGGAAATTAATGTCATGCTAATTAATTACTTTGTTTAACAAGTAGCATTCCTTAGTTGTTCAAGGCAATGCATGATGAAGCTGTATATATAGGAATCAAAATTATAAGAATCAATCGTAAATAAAGGAAAACTCAGAAACTTAATTATCAGCAAACCTTATTAATTAAGTACTAGATCTTGATATGTACTAATACACCTTAATGTTCACAAGCAAAGTACATTACTGGTAAAACATGAGAATATTAAAATGTTGTTCAGTATCATATGTATAATAGTACACAGGGAAATTAACCTGTTTATTCTTAATTCCTCTGAGCTGTGTGAACATCAAAGGGGCCAGATGCTTGAAGAACCCTGATCAATATAAGTATCGAAAGGCGATCGAACAATCTCGTCATCAGATAAGAAATTACCGCTGCGAACCAATTGCTCCGAAAGAGTAGTTGCTCTGATCGGTGAAAGGGACAACGAACCGATGCCTTGAGTTGTTGTTGCACTCGATGTTGGCTTTTTTTGGTTGGTTTTAGTGCCGACACTATAAGTTTTCGTCGGCCTGACCCGTTCACATAAGCTTTTCTCTAAGGCACCCTCGACATTGTCCTCCATGTTTCTGATGTCATGTATACTATGTCGACGCTTTTCCTTTAACACCAGTTTCCTGTTATAGTACTTTTGTGCATGACTAGCCACTTGAGTTGGTGTTCTTGTGATGACAAAGTTCTTGGCTATGGTCCTCCATTCACCTCTCCCATGCACACTTAAACCAATCAGGAATAACCTGTCAAAAACAAGACTAGCAAGATGAGTATGAGAAAGTACATATACATATGTACTTGTGAGTTTTTCCAAATCAGGAAAAACTAATATTGATCTATTTTGTTTTTCTCTTTTTTTGACAAATTGTGGGAGCATGGCCCTACAATTAAGTTCATTATTTGAACAGGAAGAAAAAAAATACCAATTAATTGCTGATTTTTTTTTACATAATACACTTGTTAATTAGTTGGTGCATTCATTGCGTTCATCCGAGAAGGTGACAATTTGAAAGCAAATTGTGCCAATCATCCTTATTATCTCATACACTATCAGAAATTAGACTTCTCTTGCTTAATTTGACAGAGTTTCTAATGATAAAGGAAAACTTTTGTATAGCACTATCAACTAGTGTGAGGGGATATTTTTCAGTATTTGTACATACACTTCATTGTACCACAAAAAAACAAAAAAGAAGAAGAAGAAGAAATCAATGTGAGGCTCTATTTATATATCTGTTTCATATTCTAAGCTTATTATTGCTTCATATTATGCCATATTCAAAGTGTGGATCGCATGTCGCATGCTCGTATAGGCATGCAGCGATAGCTATAAAAGTTGGAAAACAGATCTTGTTTATCATGCTTATTCCAAAACGCTAGTGGCATTGTGTCGTTCCATTACTACTGTGCCGCCATTTTAGATTTAGGACAGTTGCGTCATAGTAGTCGCGATATAAAACGACAGTGAGGAGTGTTTGTTCTCCTATTTGTTAGCTTTTGGTTTCGATGTTAACTACAAAAGAAACATGTCAGCTGAAACTTATGTACAATAAGCAACTTCTGTATGTTGATAGGAAAAGAACACCCTTTTACATACACTAAATATAGAAACAAAATATGAAAAAATTTGATCATATGTGAAAATAAATAAAAAGGATCAATTGTTACATCCTTCATATATCTTTTATCTCTACTTAACTTTATTGTTAATAGAACATGCATGTACACCCTACGATACGTTTTTTTTCATAAATAGCGATATGATCATAAGTGCAAAGTATGCAAAATTTATAGGATGCCACACTTTATACAAAAAGCAAAATTCACAATTAGATTAACAAAACCAACAATTGCATACTTGGTTTTCTTTTCATGGCAAGTGATTAAGTATAAGAATTAAACTTCGCATCTATGTCATTCGAGTTGATGTTTAATCTACATGAAATCATAGTATTATATATGTGACTTCTTAGTATATAATGGTTAAATTTGATGACAGAAAAAAAATTTCAGCCTAGATTTATTATTGTTTCTTTAATGTTGTAAAAGTTAAGTTTCAAGTAATAAACTTGAGAGAGGAAAGTACCAACTATATCATAAAAAATGATCAAACAAACACATAGATGATTGATTTCTCACAAATTTTCATCATATTGCTATATTCTTTAGGGTTTTCAGATGATCTTGATTAATCAATTCTACATGCATGCCTGCTCTATATATATAGGTTGCAAAATAATTTTTAGTGAGAAAAGAAATTTTCCTTGATGCATCAGACCATGAAAAACTCCATATGTATTAATCACTTCAATATATACCTGCAAATTAAGATGTCAAATATGTAAAATAAAAAAGAAGTAAAGAAAAAAAGAAATTAAAAAGAATTCTAGCAAACCTATGCTCCTCCTCAGTCCAAGGTTTTCCTTTAGTGGATGTTCTTGCACCAAATTGTCCTCCTACCTTTTCCTTCTCCTCCGCGTCTACTCCTACTATTCCTAAATGCTCACTCACCAACTTATTTATGCTCTGCGGTGACAGTGATTTTGCGTCGCTCATCTTCGTGGTGGCCTCCATCAATGCGGCTTCAAAGGACTGCGATTCTTCTCCCTCCTCTGTAACTGGCAAGCCAAAGTTATCGTTCTCTAACATGTCAACAGGGTTCACGTACTCCAGCGGCATAGATCGCTCGATGTACGTACATTGCATGTCCACGATGTGGTCAACATATTGGTCCCTAAGTTGGCGCATGGTCTTGGTCGGAAACCTCTGCGCGAGCTCCTCTAGCCAATTTGGCTCATGGAAGTCGATCTCGGAGAGCGCCTCGTCGAACCTCTTTCTCTCTGAAGGGGTCCACTCTTCATTGTCGAGAGAATTCATGATTTTATGTACCTTATATATGATTATACTTCTTCTTCTTCTTCTTCTTCTTTTTTTAGATTTTGGAGGATTGAAGCTAGGGTTTGTAGGAAAGAGGGAAAAAGTGGGTCTTGTAGGAGAGGTTAAGAGAGGGAAGGGAGAGAGTGTATATTTGGAGGGGGATGGACATGTTGAAAGGGTAAAGTTGGAAGTACACATAATAATAACTATAATAATTAAAATGGTATTTAAATTAAAGAAATCAATTTAAGAACTTGTACAAATTAAATGTCTACAAAAAATAACTATTAATAACTTTTGTAGGGAAAAAAATGTGTTCGTTCTCAGAAGATTTAAAGAGATAGCAAATCACCTAAACCTTTTACAGATTAAAAATGTTTTTGCTTTAATCAACTACCTAATTAAATAGCTAGCTATATATTTTCTCAATTTACGTAACCATTGATCATTGAATTTACAGATATCTATGCCTCCATTTTGATTCATATGTACACAATGTTTACTGCATTTGATTATTTTTCTTTTTGTGTACATAATCAGCAGTTTTTAAAACATATTGAGAGAAACACAATCTATATGCTTAAACATTGTTCAAGTTGCTAATATATATATATATATATATATATATATATATATAAAGAATTTTTGAAAAAAAAAGGTTGATTAATGAAATTGCATGGAAATTAAGGTTAAAGAGACACGCCATGCACACGTTGCGAGCGTTGCAGTAGTACGAAATTTTGACTGAAGGGGGCGTAGATTTTCTTACCTACCCTCGAACGCAACGTGTACAGTGTAAGACAAATTTAGTGACATCTTTGAGCTTCTCCATGACACTAACCTAATACTTGCTATGAGAGTACTCCAAATCGGTATGAGTATGTGTTTGTTTTGTCCAAAGCAGAGAGAGAGAGAGAGAGAGAGAGAGAGAGATGAAGTGTTTTCAATTCGATTGTAAATACTCATTTTTATTGTTTCCTTCTCATTGCTATACATGTATTAGGAATATTTTTATAAGTCTCTCGTGCATGTCTGTGTTAGAGATGAGTGTGTTCGTGTTGAATTCGTGTCTAATGCAGACACATTATGAACAAACATTCGATGCGAGTCCGTAACTCAACCTATTAAAAAAGTATTTTTTATATTATCTTTTTTATGCATATATATATAATGTAAAGTGATAGATTTTAATTTTGACTTTTTGATAAATGCATACAAGTCTTTTTTGAATAATATAAATAAATTTTGTATGGTTGATATTTAAAAAAAATATATATATATATGAATTTTCGATGATAATTAATATAATTTTTATTCACATGAGAAATACAATAATATTTTAACACAATTAATATTTTATATATAATAAATGTATATTATTGTATTAATAATATTATTATTTATAAGCAGTGTCCAGTGTCAGTATCCTAATTTTTTAACAGTTATCGAGTCTTGTGTACATCCTTATTCGTGACGTGCGCATAGATTCGCTGTAACTTTACCTTCCGTCAAAATTCAAACTTTCTAAAATATCGTATGCCGAAGCCAATTACAGTAAATAAACAAACAATAAAAGTAGGAAAACTTTAGTTCCATAACTATATAATAAATAAACGGCATAAGAAAAATAGTTTTCACCCAAAAGTATATTTCCAACAGATCGCGTTAATATCTTAATATATCATGTATAAATATCGGCAAAATAAACAAGTCCGTTAATATCTTAATATATCATTTATAAATATCGCAAAAATTAAGTTGTACAATATATACAATTGAATATGAAATACAAAATATTATTAATTTAATTTTTTTAAAACAAATATTTAATAATTAAATTTTTTTAAAAAATTCATTCTACTAGGCTCATTTAATTTAGATTCAATCTTAAATTTTTTCCCCAAAAAATTTAAATCTCAAGCACGTACGTCCAAAGCGATTCTCTTTTACATGACATCACTCACAGTTGCTTACGTGTACAACATGTCAGCATGTCGGCAACATAAATGCATAGCAACCCATGCATTAATTAGATATTTAATTTTAAAAATACTAAAACCCAACCAAAATAATCAATTTGTACAAAAATACACCTTTTTATTCCTTATTTTCAACTTAAAAATTACTATAAATTAAATCTTTATAATTATATAATTATACGTACGTTTGTGTTGGGGTGGGGTTACATCTTTTTCTATAATTAGGCAGAGATGACACTCTTATTACAAAGAATTTAAGTAATCTGGTACAGGATCGTGTCGAGTCGTGTCGATACGTGTCGGTGAAAAAAAATTTTATGTGCTGATACATAATAGTTCGAAATATTTATTTTCTTTAGTAATAAAATATTTTAATTATTTATTATATTTTTTTTTGAATTTTATTTAGAAAATTATTTATTAATTTAAAGATAAAGAGTTTTGGGCTGTGCTATCGGTGCTGGGTCTTTATCGTACCGCTAGTTTGTTGGCACGGTATGACACGATGGATACGACGGGTGCCAACGGGCACCTAAAATCTTGTTTATTACTATCTGATAATTAGTATATTTCCTCCTGAAAATAGTAATTTATTTTCTTAGAAAGTAAAATAAAAATTTACGGCTGATGTGGTGAACCAGGTCTAGGCAGTTATTACTTCACTAAGTACTAAGCGGATCCATCACCGTCCATAAAGGAGGTGTTTAAAGGTGATTCAGAACTAGTTCGATAATTTGGCTGCTAAAAATATTAATTTTATTTTTATATTATAAAAAATAAAAAATTTTAAGATATATATATATATATATATATATATATATATATATATATATATATATATATATTTTAATTTTATCTTGCTTTAATTACCGATTGCAACTATCACAGGAATAGACGCTTTAACATTTTCAATTTTTTATAACATAAAAATAATATTTTTAACCACCATATTATTGATCATGTTCCATTGGCGTTTGATAGTACCTGTTTGGGAAAAAAAAAAAAAAANTAAAAAATTCGGCTATTAAATTAAGTTTTTTTTTCCTCAAGATTTATACTATTAGCATAAATATTCATATTTCTTAAAAATATAAGAATAAAGAGATACAAAATTAAACTAATTAAGTAAAAAAAATAGTAAACCATATTACGCCTCAAAATAAATAAATAATTAAGTAAATAAAATATTAAGATAGTCCATAGTCCATAAAAGATTAAATCTTTTTGATCGTGTAAATTTTTTTTTTTTTGGGAGGGAGGTGGGCGAACGTTTACAAAAGGGGGTTTTTTTTTTTTCCTGATTTGGGCGGTGAACAGGGGATTTTTTTTTTTTTTCTGTTTTTGAGCCAGCCGCGAGGCCCACGACCGCTCGCGCTTGCAAGCTAGCCGCGGGGCCCGCGACCCGCGAGTGCGAGCGCAAGCGGCGAGCCGTATTTTTGGCCGAATAATTTGGCGTGCGTGAATTATTCGCGAATAAGTATTTTTGACAAAAAAAAAACACGATTTTTCTTGAATTTTTCGGAAAAATATGAATACGGCCGTTTAATTTGTTTTTTTTTCAAAAATTCACGAATAATTCGCGAATTAACCAACATAGTTTGGTTGCAAATTGTTACCACCTGTTCCCCCGTGTGAATATGGTCAACTCTTATGTTTTTTAGTGCAACAACAATTTTTTTTGAGATATAGGTAGCACGCTACCCGCTTCGTTTATTTCATTTAGAAATAAACTTAGCTGGAAATATGAATCAACTAGGATTCAAACTTTGGTCTCGAATACCAACCTCTAAGCCCTTTGCCACTTGCTTTAGGGACGGTCGGTTTTACTGCAACAACAATTACTTGCATCGGATGTATAAGTATATCTTATATTGCGTGCATGTTATGAGTGTCGCGGTAATGGGCTGTGATCGGCCCAGAATATGGTAAAACGTGGGCCATCCCGGTGCGCGTGTTGCGCCTGTAGTAATGGGCCGGGCCTAACATTATTATTATTATTATTATTATTATTATTATTATTATTTTACATTTTAAAATTTTTTCTCAAATATAATTAAAAGCATTGAAATTATAATTTTACTTTAGCAAAATTATCTAATTTTTTTTAGGGTTAATTTCATACAGGTTCCTGCAAATATAGTGAATGACAAATATATTCTTACAAATTTTAATTTTAATTTTTTTTATTTCTACAAAAGTCTTGACGTTTTCAAATATTTTCCTCTGGTTTGTTACCGTTAGATAACGATTAAAGAATTGTTTATATTTTTAATTTTGCCATCACAAATATGTTCCTCCAAAAGTCATAATGGCATAATATAATAGGAATAAAAATGTCAAAAAATAATTAGGGTTAAGTATTTTTAAAAATTAAAAAAGCAATCACGATTTGTCTATGCTGATCTAGATCAAAAGTCATGCTGACACCATCCCCAATTCAGCATAAATAATTATAAACTTTATGAGGCTACAGTCGAGGCCTAAAAATCAAATTTTACTCAATTATATGTGTTTTATGATATCTAAAACCTGTTTAATTAGAAAATATAATTTTACAATTTAGAAGCCATATCATAGACTTTTACCAAGCTATTTTTGCTAATAAAAAGAGCCATCTACGGTGCGGGAGAATTAGACATGTAAATAAAAATAGAAAAAACTTTATTTAATTACCTCTCTCGTGGTTTATTGTAATGGTTATAATTATATCATTTAAATATACTGTAGTTCTTATTTGTTTTTTGTTATATTTTCTATTAACTTTTCATTAAACAATGATGTGCTGTACACACGTGTGTCGAAAAAAGTCATATAAAACTGGATGGAACGAAATGCCAGACAATTCTCCAACAATTTCTCTTCGATCTAGGTCATATTGCGCCATATCATGCATATGACTTTGGATTATATTTCTAAAATCCCTTTGCACACTATTGAACACTCGAACGCCAACAAATGGTGTCCGCCATCAGATGCGTCATTCAAGTCTGAAGAAGGCACTGCCGCTATTGGTTATATAGCTCGTACTAATTTATGCCATGTTGTATTTGCTGCAGGTAGACAGATTGAGGCAACTTCAGTACTGGAAGCTGAGGCAAAAGCAATGAAGGAAGCTATTGCGGAGGCGCATCAACATGGACTTCAACGAGTATGTTTAGAAAGTGATTCCTCTCTTCTTATTCAGTGCTTGCGACATGTCCAATCACCTCCATGGCCTCTGAGAGCTCTTGTGCTTGGCATATCTAGCACCATGAAGAAGTTTGCTGCTACTCAAGTCCTTTTTGTTAAAAGGGAGGCAAATATGGTAGCCGATTGGCTGGCTACCAGAGCTAACTTGCCTCAATCTTCTGTATTTACTAATGCAAATCGACATCCACAGTTATGTCGCCTATATTTCGGTATCTTGTTTTGTTTGGCTTCTTGCCATATTTTGGTAATGAAAATTTAGTTTTCTTTGAAAAAAAAAAAAAAAGTCACATAAAATTGATAAAAAGCAGTATACTATCCCCACATTGGAAGCGCATTAACGGAAATTCCCCAATTTCTGGTTTTCTAAAAGGTAATAATTTGTAACTCTTGCCATTGATTTGGATTTTTTTTTTCCAATTTATTATTTTCCTTATCCTACCAAATCTAAAACAAGATTCCAATTAATTATGCTCAACAAAAACGCCCCCCAAAATTTCAACAACCAAATTGGCAGTTTCTAATTTTTCCATTTTTTTTTTTACCAATTTGCCGTAATTTTTTGTTCTCCAATTTTTTTGGTATATGTTCAAAAAAATTTTTAGTTTTCAAATATCTATTTGATACTTGTGGTGGCTGGATTCCACAAGTTGGTTTTGATGAAGCAGGTGAGTTTTTTTTTTTTTTTTTTTTTTTATTTAAATTTCTTGATATATGGAAGATATTAAGTTTTATTCTTTTTTTTTAAAAAAAAAACTGGCAAATGTAGCTAGTAGTGATATATATTACTTATAGTTGTTTTTCTTTTATTTATTTAATTGAGTTGTTTAAAAATAAAAATATTTGATATATGTTTGATGTTTCAGAATTTATACAACTCAGTATTTTTTTTCAAGTGTTCGTGGAATTGGAGCTCTCTTTTTACGAAACTAGTTTTTGTGGTTGAGCAACCATATACTTGTATACAAAATGAGTGTAATTTTATATCCTATCAATTAAGGGCCAAAACTTTTTACACTAGTTGTATTGATTCTTATTTTTAATATTAAAAATTTAAAAATTGTTTGAAAATTTGGATAAAAGGGTGTAAGATTTATGCTCGACTTTTCGATGCACAAGTGTTAATACATGATTGAAATTCTTAATATATAATTTGGTAAAATTAAAAAATATATTTGTCTAAGATTGTGAAGGGCTGGCTCATTATTCTCATTTTTTATTCATTTAAACTTTTTACATTTTTAAATTTTAGATTAATTTTATAAAGTATATGTATGTATTTATTCATTAAATTTATTTTATTTTTATGATTAAAATTAAATTTTGTTCCATGCATTGCGCGAGCAATATGCCTAGTCTTTAATCCTTTATTTATTTACAATACTCTGGTAGGTGATCAATGAAATAATACCATACATGATTATTTAATTTTGCATGCTTTAAAGAAAAAGCATATGCAATATTCCCCTGGTTTGGAGCTTTGGAGATTTATTTATAAAATCATACCTTGGAACTTAATTGCTTTGACTTCTACGTGCACTTAATTTTTAAATTTTTTATTAATTTTATAAAAGTTTATATATGTATTTATTCATTACATAAGTTTAGATAGTTTCTATACAATTCCTGAAAAGATTATTCAAAATTTAAATAGTTGTAATTATATTTTAAAAAACAAAAGTACATACAAAGTATAGGAGAAAGGAAAAAATAACAAAAAAATAACTGAGTCGACTCAGCACGGCATGACCTACAGATAGATGAAGAGCGTGCCCCTGCATATAAGTATTATTTTTTTTAGAGATATGCTTGTGATACTTTATTTTCGGATATTCTATTATATTGTTGATAGAGGATAATAAGAGCACTAGGAGTTAGTAATGTAGTGTATCGTACACTAAAGGATACTCAGAGCAGAGTGAGGTTGGTATGTTTCTGGAAGTATGGAGCTCTTCGTATTTTTAAGTTATTTTCGGTATTGGGATTTTCGAATCGATGATCGGCTCCGTTAGACTTAATCTAGAATATTTGAAGTATCTAAAAAATAAATTTAATATTTTTTTCATATCATTTGCCCAGTGATCAAAATAGCTCAAAATTAATGGCTGAAAATAAAAAAACTTACAAAATATGATGATATGACATTAAAATTTTAGATCAAATATATTAATCTTGTTTCATATAGTATAAAGAATCTTCTATCAAAATCTCACGTGATTTAAATATTTCAACACCGTTAAACTTGCAAATGGCTCATGACCATTAAAATTATTGATTTTGAGCCCCTTCGATTACTAGGCAAAGGATATCGAAAAATCACGAAATTTATTTTTTAGGTACTTCAAATACTCTAGATCAAGTTTAACTGAGCCGATCATCGATTAGAAAGTCACAACATTAAAAATAATTTGAAAGCATGAAAAATTCTGTGCTTCCAGAAGGATACCAGCCTCACTCCTCGGAGCAACACTTTTTTTTATTTGGTACGGTCTTAGCAGTGGTGGGAACTTGGCATTTCTTTGGGTCGCATAGGCCCTTTATGAACTTAAATCAATTTCTTTTTTTTTTTTCTTTTTTTTTTGTCTTTCGGAAATCACAGCAACTATTGGGTTGCTGTTCCTGTTGGGTGTTCAATTAACTCTTGGCAAGCGTATCTACAATGTGCTTGATTTTCATGCCAGAGGAGATGCCAAAACTGATGACACACAAGTAACAAATCTCTCTCTAAAGTCTTATTATTATTATTATTATTATTATTATTATTATTATTATTATTATTGTTACTGTTTTTGTTACCATTTCATTTATCTTTTCAAAAATAAATATAGCTGAAAATATAGAATAACTAGTATTCGGACTTGGCACTTCTGATATCAACTATCAAATCCTTTGCTACTTATACTAATGACTCTAGTATGATTACTATCTCTATTTTTGCTTTTGATTAATTACGTAGGCATTCCTGAACGCGTGGGAAGCAGCGTGCGAAGATTCGGCATATTCGACCCTCCTCGTCCCCTCGAAAAAGACCTTCTTGTTGAGCAGAATAACTTTCGCGGGCCCATGCCTCAATGGCATTCACTTTCAGGTATAGAACACGAATCGACAAAAATCGTCTACTTTGTATAAAGGAATTTAGATCCATTTGGATAAACACCATGTTATGTTATACCTTTTCTATGAATCTAGGGGAAAAAAAAAAATCATACTTAAGTTAAATAAAACAACTGTTTTTCTCCGATAGCTTAAGTTGTTAGTGAACAATATTTCTAATTTATTATATATTCAATATTTTCTCTCACGTCTCTGCCAGGAGATTCTGAGTTGACAAAAAAGCTGTGAATTCGATTTTGTATATGCACAGCTGAGTGGCAACATCGTCGCGCCAATTCGCAAATGGACATCAGAGCAGACCAACTTGGTGACATTCATCAACATCAATCGCTTGACGGTGGACGGGGGCGGTCGCATTGACGGTAGAGGCTCCGTCTGGTGGGATTGCTTTGCCGAAAATGTAAGATCATTTTTTCTCTCTTTTGTGTCCTGTAACTTTTCGCAGGCGAATTCACTGAAAACCGACTTCTGATCAATTTCCTTACTTTGATTTGTCGCAGACGTGCGACAACCGCCCTAACGTAAGTAGCTCGTCTCATCGTTTTCTCGACTCCTGCCTTACATATTCGTAACAGTTTCGGATTCGTGTCGCGATAGTTACTAGCATTTTTGGGCTGCGACA
Organism: Ananas comosus; assembly: GCF_001540865.1. Classification (NCBI taxonomy): domain Eukaryota; kingdom Viridiplantae; phylum Streptophyta; class Magnoliopsida; order Poales; family Bromeliaceae; genus Ananas; species Ananas comosus. The sequence goes on from NC_033645.1 coordinate 1,338,961, forward strand.
ATCTTTCGGTGATGGGAATAAGCTTGAAGGACAGTCCGAGCAAGCATATGACGTTCTATCAGTGTCGCGGAGTACGCGTGGAGGGGGTCACCGTCACAGCGCCTGGCGAGAGCCCCAACACCGACGGCATACTCGTCGCCTTCTCCCAGCACGTGCAGATCACGTCGTCCACCATCGGTTGCGGTACCCCTCTATATACACACTTGTTATGTATTCTTGTAATCGCAAAATAAGTGTAGTTCATTCTTTTTGATGTTTTGTGGTGAATGAGAATAGGGGATGATTGCATAGCCGTCGCATCTGGAAGCTCGGATGTGAACATCAGCAAGATCACTTGCGGGCCGGGACACGGCATTAGGTATGTCTTAACATTCTGCCGTTCGAATTGGCATGGGCAATACAGACAGTACATGCCAATTGTGTCAGACTATGTCGACTGACACGAAAATTCTTCATTCAATATACCAAATATTTGAGATTATTATTGGATAGATATATTTATGTGCATTAATGAATTAATTCGCAGCATCGGAAGCCTTGGGGGAGGCGGCGAGAAAGCGGCGGTAGAGCGAATTCACGTCTCTTACTGTAATATTTTTCAGACTTTGACTGGTTTGAGAATCAAGACATGGCAGGTATATATTGTATAGGTACAAAAGTATATGATTTATCTGAATTATGAACTATTTTAAATTTACTATCCGACTTTTCAAAATTTGATTTTGCTATCTAACCTTTCATATTTTTTGATTTTAGTGAATTTATAGTTGTAAGAATTGTATGAATTATATTAACGGGACTTGTAAAAATAAATATCAAATTCAAATTTTGAAGCCAATGTATTATTTATCATTTCAAATGAAACAAATTAAAAGATTAAACAATAAAATCAAACTTTTAAAGGTTAGATAGTTGATTCAAATTAGTCCATAGTTCAGATAATTTTATGTACATTTTTACCTATTGTATATTTATGAAGCTATTTAATTTATCAACATTTGAAGGAGATGTAAATTGATGTTTTTTTCTTTATTTTTTTTTTTTTTTTTGTTTTTGTTTTTGGGCTGAGTGCAGGGAGGATCTGGTTATGCAAAGGCGATTTCATTTGAGCACATTAACATCTCGTCTGTTCATATCCCCATTATTATTGATCAATACTACTGCCCTCGCGAAAATTGCCCAAATAAGGTATAGCCCTTAATATATGCACGAAATTCATTCAGAAGCCGAATCAAACACGCACTAATAAGAAACTTATATGAACATATATTAACTAACTCATTTTTCAATTCCTTCGTTTTTTTCAATAGACGGGCGCAGTGGCAATAAGTATGGTGCAATTTGTGGACATACACGGGACATCGTCGGGTGAAGAGGCTATAAAGATCGCGTGCAGCAAAACCGTAGCTTGCAAAAAGCTCGTTTTCAGCAACGTGGCGCTTGATTGGGAGGGAAAAACAGCTCCGGCGAAAGCCACAGGATTCAATGCCCATGGTAGAACTATTGGAAGGGTCGTCCCCCCAGTTCCCCTCCTTAAATAACAAGTTAAGTTGTGGGATTAATCCTCTTTGTTGTGTGTGTGTTTTTTTTTTTACTAATTTAGTAGAGTTTAGACCAATTGATGGGTTTTTATTGATCAGTTGATGTCCTAAAAATAGGAATGTTTTAGTTGGAGAGAAACTCGGGCTACAATTTAATTAATCAATTTGGAGTGTCATAAGAATGTATGCAGCTTTAGTTTTGGCATCTAGATTCCAACAAGTTTTTTTAGAATTGTGTTGCATATAAATATGATGTGAGTTTTAATAATTAAATTAGAAAATTATTGTTATTATTATAAGAAAAAATAATAATATAATTGATGCAAATATACTTTTAAATTAAAGATTAAAAGTTGAGAGAATGCAAGTCAAATTTCGCTCGATGGATTTACGGAATGAGACAGATTTTGTTTTTTTTTTTAATTTTTTGCAAAGTTTATAATATCTTTTAGCGCATAATATGCGTCACACATAACCATGCACTTACGTTATTAATTATGTACCTGTTTGGTCTTGCTTTTATACAACATCAGTTGAATAGATTCAAAAAAAAAAAAGAAGTATTGTTAAATATTAATTGGTCCCCAAGTAAGTTAAATTGGCCTCACGTTACAACGTGAGTCCATTAGTCTCATTCCTCACCTAATTTCCTATTTCAATATCTCGAAGGGACGGATAATAGTGTTTCAGAAAAGAAATAAGAAATAAAATATATATATATAAGTATGATACGTATAATGTTGTATATATTATAACTATTTAATAATTATAGTCCAACTACTAAAACTAATTAAAAATATACTAAGTCCTTGTTGCAAAATTCATTATTAGAATATAATATTTTTCGAAAGTAAGGAAACAATAACCAGTTGTTCACTGTAATTTGCAAGACGTGATAACATTTTTTTTTTCATTTTAAAAATATTCTGATTGTCTGAGAATCGAAACTAAGTCATTGGCATTATATATCCTGCATATAATTCGCATAATTTGCATAATTTGGCGTAGGTTTTGCACTATTTACTCTGTTAATGTACTTAGTCTATAGTTACAAATTTCAAAATATAAAAAAAAGATAATTATTGAGTTTGGATAGAATGGAATTAGTCTTTTTTGTTTTTGTTTTTTTTTTGGCAAAATCTACAAAATCTAATCTTCTTTGCTAAGGCCGATGTGGAGCGGAGTAAGAGCTCACATTTTCTTTTTTTTATTTATTTTATCAATAATTTGATAAATTATCACGTATAAATTAAGAAACTTTTATTTCTTTCATAAAAAAATAAATATTCATATTTTCTCTGCACTTTTGGATGTGATAAAGTTTATACATGGCTTAATATTTTTTTTTTTTTTTTTGAGAAATAGGTAGCAAGCTACCTACTTCATTCATTAAGTCAAATGAACTGAGCGTACAAGTTGGAAGCAGCTTAGGCCTCCGAGAAAACGGCAAAAAGTGTGAAAAGCGAAAAGAAGAGGCAGGGTAAAAAAAGAAAGAGTGATAGAGGGAGGAGGTGGCGCAGGAGTGACATCAAAGGATTGTGGTCCAATTGGTGATCAGTATTTTGACACGTTCAAGAGACCAGGTGATGTTGGGCGGCTGTCCTCTGAAAATTGAGTTGTTTCTATCTGTCCAGATTACCCACCAGATCGCAGTCAAGAGGATGAGGCCTTGTTTTCTCGACGAGTCAATATGGATTTCAGTAGTTCTGGCCCAGAGCCCTTGAACGTCGACTGTGCTGGTGTCGGTTGCGTTCAATCCTCCCGTACTAAGTAGAAGATACCGGACATAAACGCAATCGGCTTAATATTAAAAGAAAGGTCAATCGTTTATGTACTAGCACTTGATTCATGCATGCAATAGAGTTGGTTGATTCTTTTTAAGGGTAACATTATTAGCTAACATAGAATCTTCTATAATCAGATGAACCCACAAAAAAAGAAAAAAAAAAAAAAGGGAAACAAAAATCCCCACTATATAAGGAGATATGATCCAATCCACCGCGCAAGTGGAGGAGCAATCAATTAAAGATAAACTTCAATTTGGATCCCTGTGGTATAGCGTATATTTTATTTTGCTACTCTCTAGTTCAAAAAATTATACTTAATATATTCTGTACTTTTAAGAATATAAATATGTGACTAGAATGAAGATTTTTCGAGGTATGGTTAGGAGTGAAAACAACTGAATACGGTCAGATTTTTGATAAAACCATATTCATATTTCGGATGCTGATATGTCTCGGATACTAAATTGTTATTATCATATTCGCTAAAACAGAATTCGGATTAAGATATGTGTCAGATTTATATTATGATATTATTCGGATAATAATATATACAAATATTCATATATAATATAGACTAAAATTAGTGCGACTAAGATATACAATACAATTAAAAGTTCACATTTGTATTCAAACTTCGCATATATACCTATATTTATTCAACAAAATTTAATATTTTAACAAATATAAACACAATTTTTTAATATAAATTTATAGTAAAATAAACAGAAAAATACTATAAAAAATTACTTTACCCCTCTACAATATATATTAACCTCCATCTTATTTCTTAGGGATGAAAACGATTGACTATTGTCGTATTTTTTTAAGAAAGCATATTCACGTTGATATTTAATTTTAGTTTTTTTCAGATATAAAATCATATGCAAATATTTATCGAATGTTAAATTTTGACATTCATATTCGTACTCTAAAATTATTGTCGGATACAGAATTTATCCTATCGGAGTTTATCCTGACCACTTTCACCTCCGGGTGCCACCTACGAGCTGAGAGAATAAAATAAAATAAAATAAAATTTGCGGTGCACGGTGTACGGGTGCATGTGGTGCAGCGAATAACTCAGACGACATCAAAGTCACACGTGCGCGGGACAGTGACGCGCGCGTGCGAGTGACCGTTAGTGGTCGTTAACACGTAGATACGAGATATATCCTCCGTCCGATTTTGCTGTGTCAGCTCCAACGCAGCGTGCCAGCTCAAGCTGCGCTTGCAATTGGCTCCGCATTCTAACATTTCAACGACCTCTTTGCATCCGCGGTGCCACGTCAACTGAAACCAAGTCAAATTATAATAAGTGTAAACTTTATAAATATCATCCATATAATTTCGTATTTTTTTACTTTAATACTTTATAATTTAAAGTGTATTAATTTAGTATCTTATGATTTTATTTTTTTTTTCGTCAATCCTTCCGTTAACTTTTCATTAAATTATATACAAAAAATTTTAGATATCCCACCTATAGTTTATTGAATATTCACTTTAGTGTCTTTTAGTTTTATCTGTCACTGATTTAACAAAAAAAATTAGTGGAGGAAAAAATAAAAAGAGAAAAATAAAACTACAGAGTACGAAAGTGGTATATATACTTGTATATGATACTAAAATAAGAAAGTACGAAATTACAGAAGTGGTATTTAAAGTTTTTCCTAATACTAATAAGGTAAATATGTATGGAAACCCCTGTGCAATAGTATGCTTCATTAATCATTATAGGGAAAGTAAAACTGAATTAAAATGTAATAAAATTATCAACTTAATTAACTCTAAAAATGCAATTCAAAATAGTTAGAACTTATACGATATAAATAAAAAATTAGAATTTGATGGGTCTATTTCAGAACGGCCTATAGTTGAAAGAGTTTGTATACACTTTTACATAATAGTAATAGTAATAATAATAATCCATGATACCGATTGTCCCTAGTATAAGTGGCAAGTGTTTGATGGTTGGTATTCGAGGCGCCAAGTTCAAATCCTAATTGATTCACATTTCTAGCTAGCTAAGTTTTAAAAATAAACTAGAAGAAATAATCGTAGCGGATAAGATGCTTTCTCTCAATAATAGTGCATGATTCTCTACCATATTTATAATTAAGCCTAGTTTTTCTTGTACTTTTACTTCTTTTAAGGTCTAAAGTTAATGAATATTATTAAAGTACATTATCCAACTACTTACAGATAGGTTATCACAAGGAAGTTGTTTGTGAATTTTGCGGATTAAGAGACATTATAGCAATCATATATATATATAAGTTAACTTGTTAGAGTTTTTCTTTTAAGAAAAAAATAACACATCATTTTTTAATTCTTAAACTATCAGAGAGTGATGTTTTTACTATTCTATATATATATATATAAGACTTTTTCTCACATGCGTCTAGCTCGAGAGCTTTTTGATAGGCTTAAAACCTTGATTTGAACTAAATTAATGGAAGCTCAGCTTAATAAAAACTTGTTTATTTTCTATAAAAAAATACATTCCATTTGAAAGGTAATGTATCCTATTCTTGATATTAGACATTGTAACCACTTAATTACCCTTGCAAATTATTTTGGTTTAAACCACTAGAATATTGTGGGTGCAAAGTCCAACTAATTAAGCTTTTATATTTAAAAATTAATAACATAATTTCCCACATCCTGGAATGAGCAATATTTGAGTTGTACCAAAGAATAATATTAAGGGTAATTACAATGCACACAAACTGCTTAATTATCTCAATCTCACAAGACTAGACTTTTTCTCTAGCTTATCAATTATTTTTTAGTTTCTGTTTACATCAATGCATTTTACTAATTCGGATTTCACATACTATAGGTACCATACTTGATTTGGCTATGAAATAAGAGGAATTATATATATATATAGAGTTGAGCTAGAATACTCTCGATAGTAAACGGGGCGTTTTACTATCGAGTTGTTTTCGATGATAGAGCTTCCAAATTGACGATCGGCTCCGTTGAACATGATGTATACCACTTGAAGTGTTTAGAAATCAAATTTCAAATCTTTTCGACATCATTTGCCTAATGATCAAAGGGTTTCAAAATTTGTAATTTTAATGGTGGATAAGAGACGTTTTCTCGTTTAACGGTGTAAAGATATCCAAATCAATTGAATTTTTGTTAGAAAATTCTTTAAACTATTTAAAACAAGATCAATATCTTTGATTTAAATATTTAATGTATTTATTAAATTTGTGAGATTTTATTTTCAGCCCGTGATTTTGAGCCCCTTCGTTCACTAGGCAAATGGATATCGTAAAATCATAAAATTTTATTTCTAGATACTTCAAATACTCTAGATCAAGTTTAAGCGGAGCCAAATCGACGATTCGAAAGTCGCAACATCGAAAACGAGGGGTAAGCGCACGGAAGGCTCCGTGCTTCCGATAGTATAGTAGCCTCACTCTATATATATATATATATATGTATGTATGTATGTATGTATGTACGTAAATTCTGATTAAAATAAGCTAAAATCATAATTTTATGAACCGAAAAATTTGAAGCTCCAATCCAGCCAAAGCACGTAAACAGTTATAGGCGGGCCCACAAACCGTAGAGCGGGTCCACCAAAGCACCTCTCTGAGTCCACGTCAGCAATGTGGGCCCCACAAGGCCGTGCCGTATGCGAATAAAGTGACAGCTCCTTTTAACCCTTCTCCCTCCACACATAAATTTCAAAAAAAAAAAAAAAGCGAACAAAAAAATGTCTTCATCGATCGTTTTCCCTCTTCGCTATAAATCCCCATCGAAGGATCAGCGAGCACGCTCTCTCTCTCTCTCTCTCTCTCTCTCTCTCTCTCTCTCTCTCTTCTTCTTCTTCTTCTTCTTCCTCTCTCTCTCTCTCCATTCTCCGATCTTAGCCTTTTTAGGGTTTAGAGTAGGTATTGTGGGAGGTGGGAGTTGAGAGATCGATCGCTGCTGCTTCTTTAGAAGCCCTAATAAGTGTAACTTCTCTTTCCCTCTTTGTCTCATTCTCTTGATTCTAATTGGTAATTGCGTGATCGTTGTTGTTTCAACTATTTCTGAATCTATTACTACTAGCGTATGAACTCAATGCAATCACACGAAATGCGAAATGCAGCACAAATAACTTCACATGTTGTGGGGAGTATCGACCAGGCTCTTCATATATACCGTGTTAAACGGCTCAGGCCAAATCAAAAAGTTTAAACTATTAGGTGGAGATACACTTCATACTATATACAGGTCAAGATTCTAATTTGTATTAAATATGAGACTACGATTGTTAACACAATCCACTATGCTTACCATTTAGTGGGTTATGTACATGGTGTTATTCAGCTAATATCCATTATGTAGATGGGGATATAAGATAACCCCTTAAAATAAAGGTAAAATGGGGATGGTTTCCAGGGCAAAGGTGAGATTTTTGTACATTTCAGAGCTTAATCTCTGAACAAATTAATTTCTTTGTTTAGGGGGGAGATTGGGTAATTAGAATCCTATGAGAAAATTCAATAATGTGCAATTCAGAGGTGAGATAATGCTTGAACAGAGGAAATTAGTGATGAGAGGAAAGGTGAGAGAACAGGCACAAGTTTCTGATAGTGAAGGAAAGAGCTCGAACTGTTGATTTCTTATATCCTTTTTATTTTCCCGATTTGTTTAATTTTTAGAGTTGGTTTTGGTCCCTTTTGATGTAAATATTTTTTCCTTTTTTGGAAGGGGACAACCTTTTGAAGACTAACTTTTTTTTTTGGTCAATTGCTTGCAGGGCCGTTTTGGATCAATCGGGCTTGTTTTTCTTTCGCTCTCCTGTTGATTCATCGGCCTCCTCATAGCAATTTTTTGGTTTGATTATCACGTGTGCCATACGCGATTGTTGTTCTAGTGATTCGCTCAATGAGTTGTTAATCTCTTCAAGCTGTATGTGAATTTAGGACATCTTTCACTTATATTTTCTGTTCTTGTATTTGCTGTTATTTTACAATCTTTAGCAAGATTTCAATTTCTCTTTCTTAGGCTGAATATTTACTTTTTCTTTATATTCCTTTTCTAATGATTTTTAAGTTTATAAAATGTTTTCATATCTTTTGCCTATGGTTTAAAAACATATATAGATTGAAATGTCTTCTTGTGGATAATAAGTGTTTCTGGCTGCAGATTCATTTTATCATAAAACAGTGTAGTAGCATTCTTTGTGACAAAGATGTTAGGAGCTGTGTTGGTCGCGATTGCTGCTTCGATTGGTAATATGTTGCAGGGATGGGATAATGCTACAATTGCAGGTATTCATGCTTGACCAAGGACCATGAATAGTACTTGATGTAGCTTTGTCTCTAACTTACCTGCTGTAGTCTCAATTGGTAGGGTACATTTTTTTGTTTACGTTGTCTCAATTTTCACCTGTAGTTGCGGTTATCTACATCAAAAAGGAATTTAAGTTGGAGAGTGCACCCACAATCGAAGGATTAATCGTAGCAATGTCACTTATTGGTGCCACAATCATCACAACATTCTCTGGACCTGTATCAGACTGGGTCGGTAGGCGGTATATGTTAATTTCCTCATCTATCCTATACTTCTTGAGCGGCTTGCTTATGCTGTGGTCGCCTAATGTGTATGTTCTATTACTGGGAAGGCTAATCGATGGATTCGGAATTGGTTTAGCTGTCACCCTTGTTCCTGTATATATATCAGAGACGGCCCCACCAGAGATTAGGGGACAGCTGAACACCTTTCCACAGTTCAGTGGCTCTGGAGGGATGTTTTTCTCATATATAATGGTTTTCTTCATGACTTTAGCACCTATTCCAAATTGGAGAGTCATCCTGGGAGTTCTCTTCATCCCTTCTGTTCTATACATCGTTTTAACGATATTTTTCTTGCCTGAATCACCGCGGTGGCTTGTAAGTAAAGGGCGGATGAATGAGGCGAAAAAGGTTCTGCAAATGCTCCGAGGAAGGGAAGATGTCTCAGGTTTGTCATATAGTTCATGATTTTGAAGAATCTTTTGTTAGAGCTTGCTGTTTGTTGAATGTGAACTTTGTATATTTTACTGGTTGACTGATCTTTTGGTAATTTCAAATAAGATTTTATGGTTATGAGCTTGGTTATTATGTTACATGGATGTAAATTTCTGCAGGTATTCTCATGATATTTAATCTAACACGTAATCGTTGAATTTTTGTTTATTTACAGGAGAATTGGCTCTTCTTGTAGAAGGTTTAGGCATCAGCAAGGACACAACAATCGAGGAGTACATAATTGGCCCTGCTACCGATTTGCATGCTGACCAGGACCCAGCTGCTGAAAAGGACAAGATCAAGCTATATGAACCTGAAGAGGGTCTCTACTGGGTTGCTCAGCCTGTGGGTCAAAGCACCCTCGGAAGTGCCGTGGGCCTCGCATCCCGTCACGGAAGTATTATAGATCAAATAAAGGACCCCATCGTCACTCTGTTCGAGAGTGTCCACGAAAAGCTCCCTGATATGGGAAGCACAGGAAGTATGACCTTTCCTAATTTTGGTAGCATGTTTAGTATAGCAGAGCCGCTGCCGAAAACAGAGCATTCGGATGAGGAACATGAGCATGAAGAGTATTCCTCGGAATCTGAAGGGCGTAATTCTGATGTAGATCTTGAAGCCCCACTGATTTCTCACCGAAACGGTAGCACTTTAAGTGTAAGAGGGCATAGTAGCCTCTTGCAAGCAAATGATGGGGAGGTAGTAAATAGCACGGGAATAGGTGGTGGGTGGCAACTAGCTTGGAAATGGTCGGAAAGAGAGAATGAAAAAGGAGAAATTGAAGGGGAGTTCAAGAGAATCTACTTGCATCAGGAGGGCCCAGCTCCGTCACAGAGAGGTTCCGTTGTTTCACTTACGGGAACTGTGGTTCCTGAAAACGCTGATTATATACATGCTGCGGCATTGGTTAGCCAGTCTGCATTGTTTACCAGGGAGCTAATGAATCAGCACCTGGCGGGGCCCGCGATGGTTCACCCCTCCAAGACTGATAGTACTGGCCCTAGATGGAGAGATCTTTGTGAACCAGCGGTTAAGCGTGCATTGCTTGCTGGTGTTGGTATCCAAATTCTCCAGCAGGTACAGTTGGTGATTAATGCTTTGTTATGGTTGATGAGTTTGGTGAATCTCTTGCCCATGTAATTTTTAATGTGCGCAACTTAGTTTATCTTCTTTTTCTTTTTCTTCTCTCATTGAGATAATCTATCTGGTTCTTCTTTTCTTTTTTTTTTTCTTTCCAGTCTACACCAAGCTGAGAGATGAACTTCCTATCCTATTCTTGATAGCTACCTTCTGTAGTACACATTATTAGAATTCTGATAAGTTCATTTTATTTTTTCCTACGTCCGTTCTGTATTTCAAAATATTTCTCAAGTAAAGATAGGTAATTTAATGATTTAGTGCTTTAGATGTCAAAGTGGCTTTCTGATTTCTCGTAAGATCTAAATTGCAACCACATATCTGCTGAAGTCAGTGTTCTAATTTCTGATAAAGAGAGTAAAGCTCTTTTGTGATCTCCTAGGCATATTTTTTGTAATTTTAGAAAAAGTTAGGGACATGGACAGTGAATTTTGCAAAATATCATAATCTACTTAGCATTTTTGCACATAGAATTGCGGCAATAAAAGGTCAATATGGTTTAATATTGCTTCTCTATTTGAAGTGCAAGACCTGTATATCAGTTTGCCACTTGCCGATCAAACTATTGATAGTATATTTTTCTCCACTTTTCTACTTCACCCAAAACTGTTGCTGACTTTGTTTTTCTTTGCTTTTTTTTTTTCGCCCCTTGTAGTTCTCAGGCATCAACGGCGTTCTGTACTACACCCCTCAAATCCTTGAGCAAGCTGGTGTGGGAGTTCTTCTTGCGAACATGGGACTTAGTTCCGATTCAGCATCGATACTCATCAGCGGTCTCACTACCTTGCTGATGCTCCCCTGTATCTGTGTTGCAATGCGGCTTATGGATGTATCTGGGAGAAAGTCAGTTGCCTTCAAAAACTATATTTCCATAATCCCATTTCTTTAATCTTGCTGTACAAGTTGTAGATAGCAGGCTTTTATTGGCATTTGTAGAATAATAAGAGACAGAGATGAGATTTACTAGGAACAAATATGCAGGATTGGATTGGATTGGCATTTATGTAGTATAGGAGCATTTAACTTATCTATACAAAGAGTATCAGTAGAGAAAGTTAATTTGGGACAGAGATTTGTGCACTTGGCTTTGTAGGAAATATATCCATGTTCCAACACTGTGTTGATGTCTATTTCTGAAAGAGAACCAATAAGAGATAGTGGTGATGATCTAATAGAAGCTAAATACACAGGATTGCATTGGATTGACCTTCACAGATGATAGGATATCTATCTTTGTATATAGAAACATTTATTACACATTATATAGGTCGCAAATCTCAATATTGTAAAAAACATGGCTGTGTAGGAACCGTCCATGTTGTTAAAACTCTGCATCTGTTTTACTTATTTATGTATGCTAGTTGTATATGTGGACTGAATGCATAATTTTCTTCTAGATAGTATTTTAACAGCAGCAAACCATTTTTATCTCTTACTGTTTCGTTAACGAAAAACGACAAATTTGCATTGTTTTATAACTCTGTTCTTCTCACTTTCCACTCATGCAGGAGTCTTCTGGTGTACACGATCCCGGTCTTAATTGCATCGCTCTTCTTTTTGGTTCTCTCCACGACGATAAATTTCGGCACTCTGGTCAATGCATCAATCTCCACTGTAAGTGTGACCCTTTACATCTGCTGCTTCGTCATGGGCTTCGGGCCCATACCCAACATCTTCTGCTCCGAGATCTTCCCCACGAGGGTCCGCGGCCTTTGTATAGCCATTTGCTCCCTCACCTTCTGGTTCGGAGATATCGTCGTTACGTACACCCTTCCCGTAATGCTGAAGAGTGTAGGGCTCGCTGCGGTGTTCGGATTCTTTGGGGTCGTTTGTTGCGTCGCTTTGGCCTTTGTTATTATTTTCGTGCCTGAAACTAAGGGTTTTCCCTTGGAGGTCATTATTGAGTTTTTCAATGTTGGCGCCAAGATGCATTAAACTTGCGAAAGGATCGAAACGAAAGATCGAAAACGCGGTGGAATCAGATTGTGGACCAATTGTACAGTGGTCACCTGCCGATTCTTTTGTTACGTTTGGGAAACTGATTTTTCCGTCACACCGGTATAGTGATATTGAGAAGGAAAGTGATTGATTTATATTGTGTAAATGATCTTCATGGGAGAAATGGAATTGAGTGTGGGGCTTTGTAATAAACTTTTCTTTTTTTCTTTTCTTTTTTGCTTGTGTTTACATATATACAAGGAAACACTTTTCATACATATATATATTATTACATTATTCTTTGCCAAAGAGAAGCAAGGTGATCTTTTTATTCTTAGTTATGGGAGAAGTCTATAACTAGAGCTCAGAGTATGGTGCTTAGGATTTTAAATTAAATAATAAATAATAGAAACTGATAACAAACCAATACCTATCATTGCCTGAGTGCATATATGTTGAATATAATTGTTAAAACACCGTTCCTCTCTGTAGCTTAAGCTTCCGAGAATTATTGTTGTTTTATATAATTTAACATGATATCTGAGTAGAAGGTCACGTTGTTTAATTTTTTCCTATTTAATTATTAAATACATCATTTTTTAACCGTTTAAGTTTTTGAAGAATAATAATTATTCTGTATTAATGTAACAATATATTGTGACTAAAGTGTTTAGAATTTTAAATTAAATAACAGATAGTGTTGGAAGTGTTTGGGGTTTTAAATTTTGGACAGCTATTTTTTCTTTTAACTTAAATAACAAATAGTGGCGGGACCATGTCGAGGCTCAACCTACAACGTGTACTTTGATTTGAATGAGTGGGATTCCCTTTTTTTTTATTTTTCTTTTTTTTCTCTTTTCCCTAATTGAATGTTGCGTAAGCTTGGCAAAATTTGAACTAAACACTTCTTACTCCCTTAATATATATATATATATATATATAGAGAGAGAGAGAGAGAGAGTTGAGCTGGAATGCTATCGGTAGCAAACGGTCTTCGTTGCCATCTATTTGTTTTCGATGATGGAGCTTCTAAATCGATGATCGGTACCGTTAAATATGATCTATACCACTTAAAGTGTCTAAAAATCAAATTTCAAATCTTTTCGACACCATTAGCTTAATGATCAAAGGGTTTCAAACTTTGTAAATTTAATGGTCGATATAAGACATTTTTTCGTTTAACGGTGTAAAGATATCCAAATCAATTGAATTTTGGTTAGAAAATTCTTTAAACTATTTAGAAAAAGATCTATACTTCCGATCTTGATTACAAGACTTCTATCATCACTTTTTAAAGAATTTTCATTTTCAGCCGCTCATTTTTGTGTCCACTTGATGAACAAGTGAACAATATAAAAAAAAACATAAAATTTGGTTTCTACATACTTCAAATGGTATAGATCATGTTCAACGGTACTGATCGCCGATTTGAAGCCTCCATCATCGAAAACAAATGGATGGTAACGGAGTCCGTTTGCTACCGATAGTATTCCAGCTCAACTCTCTCTCTCTCTCTCTCTCTCTCTCTCTCTCTCTCTCTCTATATATATATATATCTCTCTCTCTATATATATATATATATATATATATTCCTTATAATTTTAAAGTGCTGTCACTAACAAAATTATAAGCAAGAACTAGAGGATTCATTGCATATGGTATACTCTAACTAGTTCAAATCTAAGTTAAAAAAAAGGTCAAGTAGAGACAAAAAGATTGGCTATGAATTAAAGAGAATGAGACAAAGATACCTTTATTAAAAGATCGGCTACAAATTAAAGGGAAATAAACAAATTTATCCCATTTTCCTCCACCTAGGTGGAGTGTGTGCCGACAACGCTCATAAGCAGCAAGATTCTATTATCTATTATTAGAAACTTAATTTATTCATCACTTTTAATTAATTAATGGTTAACTGCTAACTGCTAAGTGGTCAAATAAGGTTTACAATATTTTCTGTAGACCGGTTGCGCACAAAATTCTTGTACATCGTCCAATCTGATTAACCGTTCGACAAGTAGAATTAATCATTACCATTGGTGATTCGAATAAAGTTTGCGAATTTGAAACCAGTAATGCTATGTATAATCATAGAAGTAGGAAAGTTGAATCTGTATGTTTGTGATGGTATCCTTTGGTTCCATTAGTTGTTAGAAATAAGTTATCTAGTGATGAATTTCTGCGTGTGACATTTTTTTTTTATTTTTTATTTTTCTTGTGATTGGAAGATAGAAGTGTGAGTTTTGCTCTTTAGAAAATATTGATATCTTGATTTGGTAGAACAGCATGTTTCGCTTTCGAAGTGTTTTATCTCACTTCGAAAAATAATTTAAAAGCTGAATATGACATGTTATTATACATATTTGATTTTACCCGTCATCTATCAAATATTACAAATATTTTAAGCAAATCAAAAGAACATGCTGAACAAGACATCCAAACATAACATCAAAATTTTTTATATAAGCCATAAAACAGCGGATTTCGCGCATCATTTAAAACAACTAATCACTTCGCCCTGCATTTCACTTCTATTTACTCTTTTAATATGGGAGATAAATCATCATGGACAAAAATTTTCTGTGCGCTCAGTCTAGGAGGTGTGTACCCACCCACATTAGGTAGGAAATAAGCTTGCTAGGTGGGAGATTTAAAACTCCAATTATCCCACTATATTTTGCTCATCATATTCAAGCATATCTCAACTGCCCACTTAGAACCATTAAAATATAAATTTTGATAAACTATCATATGCTAGGCTAGCTAAAAACTCTTCTGTCAAGAAAACCTTAGGTTAGATGAAACACCTGCTCAGTGGCTTAACAATGATTGCCATCTTGAATCATGAGCAATTACATAAATAAGGAGTTTACTTTTCTTTGTTTTTTGGGCTCAATTACATAAATAAGTAGTATTTTCATTTGTTATATTAATTTTTTTTTTTAATTCAAAGATACCACTGCACATTAGTTCATTTTTATTTGGCTTAATTGCACCACATAATAGAATCTACATTTTTTTATTAATCTCTATATTGCATCAATTTATTTTTATTTGCTTTGTTTGCAGGTCTATATTCACAGTACTGTTAACAAATTTATTATTAAACTAAACTCTATTAAGAAGCACCGAATCGGTAGAAGGCAAAACTTCGTTAACTCTATTGTTAATTTCCACGTCAATACAAGATCTAGTACCAAATCTAGCTACGTGGCTATTATGATTTATTTACACCTGAGTGTACATCTTACACCTTATTTATTCATTAGTCAATTGTTTTCCACTAGTCTTATTGATCTTTTCTATTATTAATAATAATTTTAAAAAATATATAAATTCTTGGATAGGTTGGTGTCAGATATCTGGGTGGCTAATATGATTAATTTGTTTAGTTACACATCCAAGAACTTAGTGTAAATTTTTTACCTTATCTACTTAAAAGTTAATATATTTACACTAATCTTGTCAATCTTTCATTTTATTATTAATAATTTTAAAACCATTTAAATTCTTGGATAGGTTAGTGTAAGATACATACCACATATTTTGGATTACAAGGTAGCATTTCTTTAGCTGTTATGCTGGCATTTTTATTACAAGTGTATCAGAGTTGAAATGTTTGCTAGTGTAAGAGAGTTCAAGCCTAGAGGACTGCAAGTAAATACTTTTATATTTGAGATTCCAAATTCAAATTTTAGTTGTCTAATATTTTCAGTTAAGTTTTTTTCAAAAAAAAAAAGAAAAAAAGAAGAAACGAATAGCATGGCATATTTCTCTTTATATATATATATATATATACTTGCTTAAGTTTTGGAAGTCAAATATCTCAATTTGAGATCAAAGAACAAAGCAAAACTTACCAAAATATTTAAAAAGCTTACCAAGCAAATCTCATGTACACAGTAAGCAGCAAAAAAACAAAAGGTTTTGGTGGTGTTTCTGCAGAACTTGAGTGTATTAGCACAATCCATTCTTCTGTAAGCATAGCAAGATCAAAATTTACTAAGGTTTCATTTGAAATTATTGTTGAGCGATTGCAATACGTGCGGCAAAACTATACAATAAAAGAATACATATTTGTTAATATACATAATTTCACCTTTTGTATATCAGAATCAGATGGTGACGATATATTTTTTATAATTTTATAAAAAAGTAAAAGTACATCTCTATTTACTTTTCTCCAAATTTGTTTTGTATGATGATATTGGATGAGCAGCAGTACCAATCATACCCTAAATCAAAAAAGCTGAAACTTCAGTTTTTTTTTTTTTTTTTTTTTTTTTTTTTTTTTTTTGCCCCTCGAAACAGGCCGGTATCCTGAAATAAAATAACAGTTTTGGAAACTTCTCATTTGTCGTTTCCTCCCATTTTTAAACCACAAATTATAACTTAAAAAATTACTCCAACTTCAATCCCAGAGAGAGAGAGAGAGAGAGAGAGAGAGAGAGAGAGATACTAAGTGTGAGGGAGAGAGGAAATTTGACAGCAACCACCGTGAGTTGCAGAAACTCTTTGTAAAAGCAGTGAAACACATTACTGAACGTGACCCATCCCAACGCACCAAACTTGTTCGACGTTTTGTCTCAACAAACAAACCTCTTTCCATAAAAGAAATGGCAAAAATAGAAGCAAATAAATATTACATTTTCTTAACCGAAAAAGGAGAGGCGGAATTTATGTATAGATTTACGGAGAAGGGGAGAAGGGGTTTTAGGGCAAGAACCTACAATCCCCGCGCTCCTCCTCCGCCGCCGCCGCCGGCGAGGCGGCGGAGGCGTCGACGGCGAGGGGGGCGGCGCCGCACCTACGGCAGGGGGCGGGGACGACGAGGAGGCGGCGGCAGGAGGGGCAGGAGGAGTGGACGCCGAGCCACGTGTCGACGCAGGCGACGTGGAACCTGTGCCCGCACTGCGGCAGGATGCGGATCTCCTCGCCCTCCGCGAACTCCGCGAGGCAAATCGGGCACTCCGCCGCCACCCTCCCCGCCGACGCCGACGCGGCGGAGGAGGAGGAGACGAAGAGCACGGTGGGGAGGGAGCGCAGGGCCCTCTTCCTGAGGCCCTTGGTGGGGGGCGGCGCCGCCGACGACGCGGCGGAGGGGAGGGCGCGGCGGAGCCAGGCGCAGCGCGCGACGAGCGCGAGGCCGATGACGCAGATCAGGGCGCAGAGCAGCGCCGCGAGGATGACCACCACGTCGGAGTCGATGGCCACCGGCGGCGGCGGCGGCGCCGCCGGGAAGGGGTCGGATGAGGAGTGGAGGAGCCTCCTCGGCGAGAGCATTGTCGCATTCGTAGCGAGCGAGAGAGAGAGAGAGAGAGAGAGAGAGAGGGTTTGGGGATTTTCATGGGGTTAGCATTTCTCTATATATAAATCGGAAAAAATACAAAAAGGTAATGGAACGAAAAAATGGATATTATGCAATATAGTATAACGATATCATTTTATTATAAAAATTATATGATATTGTTTCTAAATGAATCTTTATTATTATTACCTTATAAGGTACAATAATAAAATTAATTTAGGATATTATGCGACGATCGCAAAATAGGTATTTATTTAGCCGATAAGATCAGCTTGTTTCGAATTCCGCTCTATTTGAGAGTAATAGAGGAGTGTTATGACCTACTAGTATTTTCCATATAAGGAGAAAAAAAAAATACAACCTTATTTTTTTCTAGAGAAATTTAATCAAATATGGAATCACTGTATGGACCCCTCATTAAGTATATTATCTATCTATCTATTAACCTACATGAATTCCTAATATTTTTGCCACGTGGCAAGTTTTCTTGCAACCTCACTTTCTATTCAATGACGTTGGCTTTTTCTCTCTCTCTAGCCCTCTCTATTCAATGATCTCTGATCAATGTACTTTTTAATTTATACGTTACTTATTTTTCTCTTCAATATTAGTCATTTATTCTCCCTCAAATTTTTTTTCAACGTCAAACCCTTCACCTCTCCAAGTCCTTTAAAACCACAAGAATTAATTAATTCAAAATGCAACATTTAATTATATACACCATATTCCACCAATGAGTGAGCTTTGTAATTCTAATTCACTCCCCACCTCTATTAATCCCCCCTCTTTTGTATGGCCTGTTATTTTTCATGCAAAAAAGAACATTATTATTTAATCTCGCACCCCACATTCATCTAGCTCTCTCTCTCTCGTTAATAATTATAACACAAGACGAGAATAAAAATATGAGTAAACTAATGCGGGCCCACAACTTGGGCGTGCTTTGGGTTTAGCAGCGTGATTTGGACTCGAGTGAATTTCGATCATTTTAGTAGGTAACTGCATGTGCGCAGATTCTCATGGTGAGTCACAAAGCTTAGCGATGGGACCCAACTTTATCTTCTCTGATGGGCTGAATCATTTTCAATGTTTGATATTTACAAAGAGGCTCCAATTGATTAAGTAAATTCTTTACATTCTCTCACGTTATCATATCAGATATGGGACTATTAAAGCGACACACGTGACTTCTTAAGACCTCCGTATAAAACGCACCCAAAGCATTATACGTACCCAAAGCATTACTCCGTCGAAGTATCATAAAATGGAAGCTCTCTAAATAACAAGCAAAGTGTATTCTTTTTTATCCTGTGAGGTTAAGTGAAAAGAGGAAACTTAAGAACATTTTAAATGACGCACGGAAAATGTTGGGAAAGGATAGATAGTGAATTAAAAGAATGGCACAAGTTTTTGCATTATGTATTTATTTTCCATTGGCACTTGTGATAGATATTATATTATGTGGTTGTGTTATTACACCCCATTCGAGGGAGTGTTTAACTTCTACATGCTTTTCACATGCAACCTAACATAAATGAGCTTGCTTGAGATATATAAATTAAACTAAATCATCTCTATATTTATTTTTGGAAAAAAAAAAAAAAAGATCCTCCACCATCAAATTCATAGTTCTTTCTCTTGAATCTGCTTTGGAGCCGCAATCTCAACAGGGAAATAATTACTAATGTATAAGCGAACAGCGCACACTGTTTTAACAGCACAAACTCCTAGTCACAGTTGTTGCTTCATCTATCCAATTAAGTCATGAACATGGCCAAGAAAATATCCCCCAAAGTTTCCTCTTAATGAGAACATAACTAACCATAGACAAACTACTTGAAAAAGTATGTGAAAGATTCTCCCGCTACATCTAAAATGGATTGACTATGAAAGATTTGACTCTAAACCACATAACTACTGCATCAAACACACCACAAAGATTAGGATAAGGGCTGAGAGCCACTTCAATCTACATCTACATCAACACAGAGATCGACCAATCGGCGCGTCGCAAGTGGCCTTTCCAAGGCTAACTTTTTATAAAATGGAGGTGGAAAGGGGCAAGCAAAAGAAGCACTCATATTGTGGGCATGCCCTCTCTTTCCTTTTCTCTCTCTCTCTCTCTCTCTCTCTCTCTCTCTCTCATGAACTATGATAACTGTGATAACCTAACTAGGGGCCAAAACCCTTCATATCCATTCTTTTCTAGAGACCCTGTTCTCTTTGATTCAATCATGTTTCTCACTACACTTCTTTTCCATATCCCAATAAAAAGGTAAACAGTTTACAGGCCAGCACATCAACCATTCTTGCTATCCATCCCTGTAGGATAAGATATTTTCTCCAATCTAAAGAGAGGAGGTATGGGTTCTAGCAATAAACATGTTATCACTATGGCCTGTTCTTTTTGTGAGCAAGGAAAATTGACATCTAGCGAAAGCTATATTTCCAAATATGTTAAACCATATCAAGCTTAACAAATATTATACCTGAAGATGCTTTGATGGAGCCATTCCAGCAAATGAAACTGTGAAGACAGATAAAGTTTAAGGAGAAAAATAAGAGTTACCAAGTTCCTGTCCACATATTTGTCCATATGAAACTTAATTTCACTGAAAAATTGAGCAGTGGAACAACAAATGATTAGCTGAAGGTATCTTGAATAAAAATTCACCTTAATATGACCGGCATGATATATAGTGAATGCAGGAAAAACAAAAAAAAAGGGGGATTGGCAATCCTTTTAAATGTCACTCTTGGCAAAATTATGATCACGAAGGATCATAAATCATATCTTACATTCCACTTGCCATTCATGCAAGTGTTGAGGGTCCAGTTATTTTCCCTGATTTGGAAATATGGTACCTGCATTCAGGGGAAAAAACTCACCATATTAAGAAACACACAAATTTGTATAGTACTCTCAGAGATTTAAATAAACAGACAAGTGCACACATGAGAGTGTGTGTGTGTTGTATGTCTGTGCACGTGTATGCAAGCATGTGTGGGTGTGCGTACATGTGCTAGCATATATGTTCGTGTTATAATGACCTCATGTACATTGATTGAAGTACCATTGTAGTTGGTTAAAGCCAAACAAAAGGGAAAATATGGGGACATGCCAATACATTGGTTCTAATATTCACCACTAATTGAGGGCAATATTCACCACTATGCATTAATGCATAGCAAGACAAGCTCACATCTTCGCTAAAAAGATCACAAACATGTAATAGGAAATTTGCCATTTGTGTGAATTTTACTGGATATCATTACAACTCTGTTTTTTTTTTCTTTTTCTTTGTGTGTGTATGTGTGTGTGCGCGCGCACAGAGAGCCACATACCTTGTCAAATATATTGTAGCCCAACTTAATTCTCACATCTTGGTCCTTTTGGATATTGAATATGCTCCATGCCAATTCAATCGCACTGATTTTCTTCAGCTATATGAATTTAGTATGGATTATTAATGACCAAGTATAGCATTATATTGTTTCAACAGAATAAATGGCAAGAAGGTATAATTCATAACATCAAAAGATGTTGACAGAGCACATGTGACAAAGATGGAGTCTAGTTTTCTTTTTCTCCTTGATGAAAGAAAATTTTAGGCCTGAGTAGGTTATTTGGAAATCACTTTGTAAGAGATCGCATAGAACAATGAAAGGTGGAAGCACATGAATATAACTCCTCATGCAATAATGTGTTGATCCTGTAAGACAGCTTTATTTGTGACTGGACCACCTTCTTTTTATGGGACAGCAAAATAGAGAAGGTACACCACTCCATGTACAGTCACCTATAATGCTATACTAGAAAGAAATAAAAGCATTACAAGATGTCAAAATGGATTAGAAAGCTTGGTGGTCCTTACCCTGGAGTATAAATTTATAGAAATAATTTAGTAAAGACTAGGCAAACATGGGCCCAAATCAGTGTAAATTACTCAAGATAACATAATTTCTGCTCTCAGAAATGCACTTCAATGCAAGAATCACCATCTAAAACAATCCTACGCTTAAACAACCTAAGGTTATGTAATACACTTCAAATGAAGAAAATCTGAGGACTTACAGCTACAGCTGGATCTGAAAAGATGAGTTATTGAACAGTATACAATATGCTCCCACGACAAAAGGTGCTGAGGGAAGGATGATAAATAAGAAGTCTCATATTTTCTATGTGACTCATCAAGTGTAAGAAAGCTTCTTTTTTTTTTTGATTAAACAGGGATATATCCTATTTTAGAGTAGTAAGAAAGCTTTATAACATTTGATTTAGAGAATACGGGCAAAAGCTTTATAACATTTGATTTAGAGAATACAGGCAAAGAAACTCAGCCTTTAGGGGAGATTGTATGGTTGAGAGAAGGAATGGTTAAAGGTGCGTCACAAAGCAGGTTCTTAATGTTTATAGCTAATGTTTTCCAGACTTAGTAGGATATATTAGGACTCCAATTAGACAGAGGCAGTCCAAACACAACAGGGATGCACGATATCCAATTAAGGAATAAGAATTAGAGAAAATACAACGTCATTGTAGAAATAAGAAGAAAATATAAAATAATTAAACAGGTGAAAAGCTCGACGGAATGACAAAAAATGAAACCTCAATTGAAAGCAATCTGCTTAATCAACAAATTCACCTGTCTGAATTCTTTATCTGTTATCAGCCTCCCTTTGACATTGATTCCAACTAGACCACTAGATGTGATCGGGAATGCCTTCTTTCCTCGGAAGTTGTAGGTCAAGTCATCAGTTTTATCAAGCTGAACCCCAACACCAACGTTTGCCAACAACTGCATAGATGGTATAACCCACTTTTAGCATATACACACCGCCAATTGATAGTGCTCCGGAAACAAGAACGTGATGCACCTCTAAAATGCAATGTGAATACAAAGCTCACCGCAGGAAAAAATTGTCTAACGATCAGAGCAAGACAGCTTGGAGCCCCAATGCTAGTATCTATTTCTCCATGAGCCTGTCACACTACACCATGAGTCCTGTTCTAAATGTTTGCTGATAATATTACGGATACCTCAAAAATTAAATATAAAACAAAGAAAAAGATAATACATGCGCATTAAAATGCGGATTGAAATAAGAATAAAATATTTAGTATTTAATCTTAATCTTAATAAAGAAAAACTTCATCCTATTTTACAAGAACAGCCACCACATTTTCCAAATTACGCATACGAGGAGAGTGATAGAAGCAAGATAACGGTCTATCTGATACTGCACCATATTGAAATGGACAAAATTAAGAAACAGACTAATTTTTTGAGACAAGATGATGAGGTATAGAGGTATTAAAAAGTTATTTGATTGCTTTAAGGGATTAACAAGCAAGAAAAACCCATCTTCTCAACCATGCATTCTCATTCTAAATTTAATCAAGAATCCCAAGAAATGTGAAAAAGATCGAAACCCGAAAAAGAATTGAAACAACTTTTTTATGCTAAGAATGGTGTTTTATTCAAATATACATCCTCCTCACGTCTATACGCTAGACTTTTTCATAAACCCAAGATGCAAGCTTGAATTGAATAGGAGAATTAATGAAAATAGGAGCTTACAAATGCATGAAAACATGACCTACTGCTCCAATACCGCATGAACCAACTGCTTTTCTCAAATAACTTAGGTGTAGTTTGGTACTGCATTTCCGAAAGCACCCAATTTTACACTTTGGAAGGTTCAAAAAAAAATCAAAAGTGATTCCAATATTCCTTCCACGCTACAAAATTCCAATGGCAACTGCCACTAGAGAAGCCTATCGCTTAAAGCACAATATCGGGTGCTTTTGGAAACATAGTCCCAAACTAGAGCTCTCTTTGGGATTGCGGAAAGATTGCGGCACAGGTGGTGAGAAAGTACGGTAGGAAAAATACTTTGTTTGTTTCCGTACGCAATATCACATTCTACATATCGCAATAAATCGGGTATAATATATTTTCTTTTGTCCCATCAGAGAACGAAAAAGGACGAAAAAGGATATTCTATATGTTTTCGCCCCAACTCCATTTTGCCACCTCAATACCAAATGGATCCTTAAGCTACTAGGAAATGGTTTTAAACGTTTATAGTAAACACAAGAAGCCTCATTATATCCCAACTGTACAAAATAGATATCAAGATCCTTCTTTTAAAAAAAAATTTGATATAACTCTAAAGATCGAGTCATGTTGTTGAATGGCACATAAAACATGGACACGCAGATTTGTAAATCGAGAACACTGACATTAAGGAAAAGAAACCATTTCGATCAATTAGGCGAAATTATTGAAATGGGAGAAGCAAACGAAACCTGTAGTAGGGTTTTGGGGCCCAATTGGAGCTTCTCCTTCGCGTGGATCCTTAGGGTTTTGGAATCACCCCCTAGTCGGAGAGAGGTCTCCATTTCCTTGTGGGGGAGAGAGAGAAAGAGAGAGAGAGAGAGAGAGAGAGAGAGAGAGAAGAAACCCTAGAAAGGGTTTTATTCTCCCGCCCTTGCTGCGTATTAATTTACTACTTAGAAGCGCGCGCTCGAACATGCTCTTCGGAGACGATGGGATGGAATTAATAAATTTTGGAAAAAAAGAAATTAGGTTAAAAAAACGGTGTTTTTTTGTTTCCACTCACCAAAACTTTTAAATTTGAAAATACAATCTTTCAAACTATTTATTACAACTGTTTGTTATATACAAAATTATTTATAATTTTTTTTGTAAAATCGTGAATAATTTATCGTTCTTACAATAAAAAAAATTATAAAACGGTGAATTATTTATCATTTTTTTAAAAAATAAATATTAATGGTAAAAAGTAAAATTAAATCCTTAAATAAATTTTGCAGAGGTTAGACCACCAAATTTAA
Organism: Ananas comosus; assembly: GCF_001540865.1. Lineage (NCBI taxonomy): Eukaryota > Viridiplantae > Streptophyta > Magnoliopsida > Poales > Bromeliaceae > Ananas > Ananas comosus. The sequence goes on from NC_033645.1 coordinate 1,363,554, forward strand.
AAATTTTGAAGATCATTTGTAAAAAAAAAGGCCCTAAAATGTTGTACTGATACTCCCTTAACTATTAGCAATTTCGAAATTAGCCCCCTCAGTTGTACTTTTCCTTTTATACCTTCTTAATTTTTAATCTTCCGGAACTAAGTTACTTTGCCCCGTTTCAAAACAAATTTAATAGAATAGCTAATATAATTATTAAATTGAACAAATTTTAAGCTTAACTAGTTAGAATAGCCCCGTTTCATAACAAAATTCAGAAAAGTTTACCTTCTATTTCTGCAGCTAGTAACAAATACAGGCAAGTAGCTGATCAAAAGCATAGAGGCTTAAGTGTACATCGAAATTCGGCATAAAATCGATACATTATCATTGATTTGTTCTTGAATGTATGTGGGCTTAAGTTCATGGAGATACTTTTGTATATCGGAATTGCAAAATGTCAGCATCTCAGAAAATGATAATGTCATACTGTCAGTAAAATTTCAGATTCAACAATACCAGGTCATCCAATGAATTCAGTGAAGTGTGATTGAAACCACCGAATTCTTCTTGGAAAAAAATCTATTGATGGCAATCATTCTCAGAGTATAACTTGCCGTCAGAAAATCGGTTTAGAGTTGGCATAACTATTTTCGTAACACATACATAGTGGTACAGGAACTATAGATGATTTTGTGCTTATGAATGTAAAACTACTAACATGAACTCGAGTTTCGTATATGAATGCTCTTTCGATATATTTTTCAGAGCATTATTTCGATGCTAACTTTCAATATCAACCACGACATTGCTCGTCGGCCTCTGTGCCTGCCTTTGCGTCGACCTTCTCTTTGGTTCTTCTTCCCTCTCGTCGACAAATGAGAAGAACTTCTTAATGCTCCGCCCGGATCTCGAGAGCCCTCCAACAGACGGCTCGGAATCGTCAGGAGGCGTGTGGCGGATGAACCGGCGCAGCATGATAAAGAAGTGAATGGCGAGCGCGACAAAGCATGCAACCCCGCAGATGAGGAACAGGCCCCAGAAGCTGCTGAGGTGCAGACGCTCCGAATCGATCTCGTTGGTCTCTGATCTGCACACCTCGTTGGTCAGCCACTTGTCGTGGATCCTCTGGAGGTCGCCGTTCTCGGAGAGTCTCAGGATGGCGGTCGACATGTCCACGGCTAGAGGCGAGTCTCTTGGGAACACCTAAAATGAAAATAGTTAGTCCCGATACTGATTTTCGCTCAGACACTTAAGTTCCTAGACTTTCTTATATATGAAATTGAGTTCTTGACTATGAAAATAGAAAAAAAGTTCTAAATTTTCTTGCAAAGTTAGATGTTATATCAAAGAAAAAAGTTGAGGTACAATGGCAAGAACAACAATTGGGATATATCGAAAAATAAAGGGAAACAAAAAAAGAGGCTTAGAACCTAGGATGGCACTTACAAATCCCCAGCCACTTTTGGTGAATTCAGAACCAATGATGGAAAACCGGCATTCCTTTGCCAGAAATAGCTCAATATAAGGCCGTTCGTCCACCACAGCAGCGACACCTCCATTTTCTGGGCCCAATTCGAGGGCATTTGCGTACTCTTGTGGGGAGCCAAGAGGTTTGAGCCTCGACCTCGAAATTCCGAGCTCCTCCACCATATAATTTTCAGCAAAAGAACCCACTTGAAACCCGATAGGTTCGTCGCCAGCTATCAAGCTGTAGATTCCTTTTATAGGAGAAGAGAGTTGTTGCACCGTGAGGATCGATGTCAAGCTAGCTGTGTAGCTAGACTGAATGATCAGAACCACGAAGAGCCATATTAGCAGCACTGCGCGCCCTAACGTGCTTACGGTGTTCTCTCCTGAGATAAGAAACAATAGTGATCGCGAAGAAAATCATTTAACTATTGACTTGATGAAAATAGTTTAAGAGATGATTTAGCACGCTTACTATGTGCGAAAAATAGAGTTGAGAAGCTGAACCTGCAGAAGTACACAATCTGTAATTAGAACAGTCCGAAAGATACATATGCTCCAAAAAGTCTGAAGAATCACAAGCAACAAGTTCTTGCATACATTACGAGATACGATAGTCGTCAGACACTAAGCAGATACATGTCAAGGACTTTCTTCTACATACCTGATTCGTCCAGATAACTTTAAAAACTCGATGTGTCAAGGTTGCAGTAGATTGTTCTAACTTACCAGAATATGGTGACTAGTTGTTTTTTCGGAGGCCCGCGGAAGTCGTCGTTGATCCTATGCTCAAGAATCCAGATAACTGCTCCCACAATAAAGAAAGACAGGGCCGTGATGCACCACATCCCTAGTTTAAACGGTTGCAGGAAAGCCCACGCATTTGAGGTACGCTTCTTAACTGGGGCCAATACCACAAGACCTGATTCAATGTATGGCTGTGTATAATCCACGAGTTTCGTCCGGTTTGTAACGATTGCAATGTCGCCTACAACAGCATCAAATACCTATAGAAAGCAAAGCCAGAATAGATAAAGCTCGAGGAGTCTTAAGTTATGAAAAATTGTTGAATATGACATGAAACAGCATTCTCTGGCGGCTAAAATCCTACCACGCCTGTGTCCATTTGACTCAAATTGCACATCTTTGAGCAAATCAGAACACTAGACGCAAGGTGGGACCATTGGATATCAAAACATTGTTCTCTGTCAACTTAAGCTTTTTGCGAAAGCAATTGTTTCGACAAAATAGTCCACATATAAATAGTATAAAAGGAAGTGGAATTTATCTGTTTGAACTTACATTTAATGCCACCATATTGACAAGTTCATAGTAATTTGGATTTTGGTGTCCATTCCCAAAAGGTATGAACTTGTATGGAACAGCATACGGCAGCAACGCAACTGCAGAGGTAAACACATCGATGCAGTAACCCTTCACCGTGTTTGTGGTCGGATCTTTAGAGACAAACTCGCGGAAGCCAACTCTATTTGGAACGCCGATTCTCAACTCCTTTGCGTTGTAAGGAAAAGACCATCCTCGGGGCTTTTCGGTTGTTTCCCCTGGCCAAATCACACTGTGTAGCTGATTATTTGCCAAAGAATGATTTGATGGTTTCGAATAGAGGGTTTCGGGCGGCACAACCGACAACCCAGAATAGTTGGACCAATAACCGATTATGCGTGACCCACTACCTATTATATTGATAATATCATAAGCAGGATGTATGAGAAAGCCATCAGAATCAAACTGAAACTGCCCAGTTACTCCTGTAAAATTTATCTTCCGAATCTCGTCACGAAGAAGATTCCCTCCATCAAATATGCTCAGTGCTTCAAGATGTAGATTGCTACCATTTGCCTCCTTCAACCTCGTATCATTAGAAAACGAGATCACTCCACCGTCATCGAAAAAGGCATCTAGAGCCTTGGCAACTGCCCATACAGCATCGTAAGCATATAAGCCGTAAGCATTAAGTCCGAAAACCGCATTACTGTACTTTTTGGTTAGCATTTTCCAATTCGAAACTAAGGCGCTCTTCATCTTTGTATCGGCCGTGTGTTGCCGTAATGTGAGAACTCCTTGCATATTGTTCATTGTTTCAGAAGGGAGGGGCGAATAAGTATCGAGAAAACTAGAAAGCCAATCTGTCGCAATCCACACATACCCGTTCCCCATCATCTTAAGACGGTTGGCCACAGAGAAAACTATCTTCCCGAAAGTCGGATTCGCGTGGAGAACGATGATTCGCGACTCCATCAATGCAACACTAACTAATAAATCAAGAATGTCACTAGGAGTGGCCACGGGCGAAAATACAGCTTTATAAGAGATTTTGCAGCGCCGCTCTGCGAGTTCATCGCCTAATGCGGCTATACCATTTCTGCCATACTCGTCGTCGACGTAGATAGCGATTACTTGCCTCCACTGGTAGTAGTCGACCATCTCAGCTATCGCAGTCATTTGGAAAAGATCATTTTGAGTGCTTCGAACGAAAAAGGGGAATTGAATGGACGAAAGGGTCGGATCGGTCGCAAAGGAGAGGAGAGGGACATGGAGCTCATTTGCAATGTATGAAATGATATGAGCAATGGTGGAACACTGCGGGCCCACGACCGCGACAATATCAGTCTCCATGAACTGAAGAACTGGAATTAATAACCCAATGCATAAGTATACTTCGTAAATCAAAATTTTTTCCGAGAACAATTCATTAACCAAATTTAGTATGTTCTCGAAATTCGATCTCCATTTCAATTTCATAACAATTATGAAGCGGACTAATTGAAATTCAGGATTAAGCTTCAGGGCCTAAATTTGTAACTAGCCTTTGTTTTGTGTCGAAATAAAATACAATTCATGAATAGTAAGTTACTTTAACAAGAAGATAGAAGATAGATAACCAAGGGAAACTATACCTTCAATGGTGCCAAGGAACCCATCACAATTTGTGTCACTCTTCGTGACGACGAGCTTCGATCCTTTGAGAACACTGGGATCGGAGTTCACATCGTCCACGGCGGCATCGATGGCGACGTTCATGACACGCCCAATTGTCGAGTTGAATGCGAATACAGCTCCAATGTTCACTATAGAAGGCCTAGAAGAAATATTTCTACATAATGCAGTAGAAAATAGGCCTAAATAGAGAGCCAAAACTAAAGCAAAAGCCAATTTCATTGTTGGCCAAGTGTTACAATAGCTCAAATTACTCCTTTTCTATCAAGAGTTGGGGGGAACACCCTATAGATTGAAGAACAACAAATATATTATCAATATTATCACAAATTTATGTTAAAACTGCACAAACTTGAAATATCATCTCTATTAAAGAGGGGGAAAACAAAAAGAAACCCTAAATAAAGTTAAAAGTACCATTAGAGGGAGTCCAAAACTACAAACAAGGTAACTTATTAAAACAGAAAAGGGGAAATGAGATTATATTGAACTATCCAAAATGAAAGAAGAATCAAGTTTTTAACTTGCACTATAACAGAGAAATCCATTATAAACACATACCTAATGCTTGTAGAGAGAAAATTTGGTTAGAAAAATGGATTACCCATGAGAAATAAATGGCATGTATTTGCTGGAAAAAAGTGGAGCTCAACTTGGGCACACATCAAAGCAGGAAAAGTAGCATGTTTTGCATGGCAAGATCAAATCTTTGATATGGTGGGAGAATAAAGAATCCCATTGACACAACAAAGTAATGATATTGAGAGAGAGAGAGAGAGAGAGAGAGAGGGGGTAAGTAGGCTATGGCTCTAATGGTAAGAGGTGTAGCATATTTCATTGGCATATATTGTGTGAGGTTATGTAGGGCCCTGAAGAGTTACTAACTTTTTAATTTTGTGCAAATATACATTGATGGCCTTGTCCCCTTCAAAAACTTTTCTTTTCTTTTCTTTTCTTTTTTTGTTAAGAGAGATAGGTAACACGCTAACTGCTTTATTTATTTCATTTAGAAATAAACTTAGTTGAAAATGTGAATCAATTAGGATTCAAATTTGGGACCTCGACTACTAACTACCAAACCCTTTGTCACTTACTCTAAAAATGATCGGTTCCGCTTCAAATACTTAAAAAAGTTTTCGCCTACGCGAGGTGTCTACTAGTGCATTCTCTGAAATACAGTGAAAAATACAAAATAATTAAACTTCCAACTCAAGATCTCATATATTTATTATCAAACTCTTATTAGTTTACTGTACTATATACGTCCAATCAACAGTATAAATTTTGAATACAAATTTATAATATGAAACGACAACTCTTTCTCGGTTGGTGATTTTTGGGATTATTTGATGTCTAGTTAAAACATTTTTAGAACTTTATAATGTTTTATATAGTGGTTCTTTTGATTGTGTAGGTCACATCAATCTAACTGAATTTTAATATTAAAATATTAAGTTTCATGTTATGTAAATGCATGATGTGTATAATTACTATGCTTTGTCCATGTGTATATATCATAAATTTTTTAATTTGTTAACATATTATGGCATAAAATATTTATTTTTGGTATTACTATATTCTAATTACTTATTATATATTTTTCATTAATTTTTTTGCTTTATTAATATAACTACTGGCTAATTACAAAAAAAACATAATTTTGAATCATGTCGTCGGCATGGAGATTATATTGTACTGATATCTTATTAGCATATATAGTATGATACGATAGTCACGACCTGTGCTGAAGAATTTAAGCAGACAATGATTTCTCTCAGGGCACTTTGGAACTGCCCCTTAATCAATTTTTTTTTTTTTTTGAGGCTTCATTATACTATCCTTTTAATGTAAATATTTTTTGTCGATTTTATTAAAATTTTAGTAAATTGAATAATAATTTTTGCTAAATATAATTCTTCTGAATGTATTTTCAATTCGGCAAGCTGCAGATTTTGCTAATCGTTACTAAAGTCATAGCTTACTATGTCCCAATTTTAAATTTAAAAAATAATTAAAATAAAAAAAAATGTACAAAATCAAGAATATGTTCGTCTGAAAGTGTGTGGTCAAAAAGATTTTTAGGGTTGGCAAAGATGAACCTTCGAACAACTGGGTAGGGATGAACCAACGAGAGCGTGACACGTAAGCAGAAATAATAGCACACGTGTCCGTACTTTATTGGTGGGGGAGGGAACAGTTGCACATATTGTCTTTGGGATTTTTGCTAGTCGGAACTCGGAAGGAAGGTACATGTCCTTGTGTTTGCCTTTTCTCTTTAGTCCATAATAAGGAGCAGGAACAACAGTTCCACCTCTTTTTTTTTTTTTCTTTTTTTTTTTTTTGTGAGAATACAAAAAAAATTAGGTCTTATTTTTTTTTTATATATATTCGAATCAAACACAATGTAAATATACTGTATTTGATTGAGGGAATAATTCTTCTTAGGCAATGGTAGTGTGCCGCTTTTTTAATAATTTCACATCGAATAGTTATGACTAAATGTGGGGGTATATAAGTTTGATTATGTTAGACATAATAACTGAATTTAAGTATTTTGGACCAGTAGTTTGAATTCAATGAGTTATTATTGTTAACGGGTCGTATTGTTATAATTAGTATTAGAGTTAGTTTACCAGTCAAAAGTGTGAGATGAATTTTGGCTGAGCAAGAGTCGGAATAACAAGACTAGTAAGACTCATATCGTCTAATGATCTGAGACTGTTTGTGTGTTTAGATCTGACTAGGACGTCATGACACCCCAATAATCTCACATCCCAATAATATCATATTGAAATGTGGGGGTATATAAGTTTGATTAAGATAGACATAATAACTGAATTTAAACATTTCAGGTCAGTGTGGTTTGGGCGGATTAGATCGTTACAAGATGGGGCTTCTTTTTTTCTTTTTTTTTTTTGGAAATAGAATTTTATTAAAAGTTAAGCAAGCACATGATGCATAACAATACAATTTGGTGCATCTAGTAACAAAAGCTTTTGCAGTTCTAGAGGATGACTATCCTCCCAAAAGGTAAAGCAATTAGCATATCTACCAAAATGCGCAAGCCAATCAGCTGCCTGATTAGCTTCGCGAGGAATGTGACTAATACAAAATGAACAAAATAAGTGCAAAAGTGAGAAACAGTCAGTAAAGATAGATCTTTGCTTCCAAGGGATCTCCGTTTTCCTCGTTAAGATGTTCGCCAGGAGCATCGAGTCGGTCTCCAAAATTATATTGTCCAACTGCCGCTCAACAGCCTTAGTAAGAGCATGCCAAGTGGCTTTGGCTTCGGCATCAAGAACTGAATTACAGCAAAGTCTCCCAGCACCTGTAAGGATAAATTGACCATCAGAATTACGAAAAATAAAGCCAGCTCCTCCAATACCATCTGTAGGATTATAAGAACCATCAGAATTAATCTTAGTCCAACTGCTGGGAGGCGGATGCCATTCAATGGTTCGACTAATCCTAGATTGCCTTGGAGGAGTAGGCTTAAAATATTCGATAGTTCTAGACAAAGTGCGATGAGCCAAGATTTGATTGGAGTCTCTTATTCTCTCAAAGAGAAAGCCATTTCTATACTTCCAAAGGGTCCAAAAGCCATTTAAAATAATAGAGTGAAGGAATCTTCTTCCATCACTATTGAGCAAAAGGCCTTCATTTAACTAGGAACCCTCGCACCAAAGGTTGAAGTGCTGTGGATGAGAGCTCACAAGATGGGGCTTCACTGCCATGTCTCCAACTTAGGAGCTTTTTCCACATCTTTAGACTCCATTTTGAATTACAGGAGTACATGTTAATTAGATACAATTTTATTCATTTTCATAAAAAAAATCTCATATTGTGCATTAGTACAATAATTTGATTATTATATTACTGTTGTGGTTTTATCGAGTAGCGTATTCTTATAGATAATGTTTTCTATTCTTTTTGACCAAATAGCGCCGTAAGTCACGCTTTTTTTGGTCACCTACTTGGAAGTTGGTGAAATATTTATAGTATTATTTATTTTACTACAAAATTGACTTGTCCCAATACAATATCTATCTACAAATATTGTATTTCTATATTGATCAAGATCTCTCAAATTTTTATTAGAGCTAAGTGGATAATACAGAAGATCTTTGAAAATATAATGTATTATTATAAAACTCTATTCCGGGTATTCAAGCGATTCCATTATAATATTTTGGGAAAACTTTAAAAACTCCTTTGGTTTCGTATTTTTTCATTTTAGTACCATATGATTTAAAGTGTATCAAGTTAGAACCCTGTGGTTTCGCACTTTCTCACTTTAGTACCCTGTCGTTTAAAACGTATTAAGTTAGTACTCTGTGGTTTTATTTTTATATCAAATTAGTATCCTGTGGTTTTATTTTTGTATCAAGTTAGTAATCTGTGGTTTTTAAACCACAGGGTACTAAAGTGAGAAAGTGCGAAACCACAGGGTACTAATTTGATACACTTTAAACCACAGAGTACTAAAGTAAAAAAGTGCAAAACCACAGGGTATTAACTTGATACAGTTTAAACCATAGGGTATTAAAGTGAGAAAGAGTGAACCACAATGGGGGTATTTGAAGTTTTTCCTAATTATTTTTTCACATGGTTTGTAGACAGACCCTAATAAGGGTATTTATGTAGTGCTTTTATAGAAGTTTTTAAGTAAAGCTGAAAAAGCTTTCATAGCACATGGAGCAATGACTTGTTTCTACGCTTTCGGATTATGTTGTGATCACCACAAAAGAAAGTTTAGGAGGAAACTTCTATTCCCAGTATTCAAGCTGTTCCTTTTAATAGTATCTTTTCTTTGTATGGTTTCTAAAACAGTCGCTAATAATATATAGTATTTATGTTGCTTTTACAGAAGCTTTTAAGTAAAGCTGAAAAAACATTTATAGCAGGAGTTCTGCTACTATACTCTTATGAGTATAGTTCTTTTTGTATTCATAAATTTTTGGTCATTAGATCTATTTCTTTGATTATTTTCATCTGTTAAATCATACTATTTAACTAACCAACTACTTACTCAATCCTAGAAAACACTATCATCTTAACTGAAAACTACTGTTATTCTACACATCCTTAACTGAAAACTACTGTTATTCTAGTACCGCACATCCTTCGATATGATGATTGAATTCTTGGGTTTACTCATCAATTGGCCGAAAATTTATGAGTATAACGAAATCTATACTCATAAGTGTATAGCAGCTTTACTCTTAGTCTACTACTTACACTTTAATGTGATGCTTGAATTCTTGGGTTTGCTCATCGACTGTATTTAACACAGTTGGCCAAGAACTTGATGGTCGAGACTCGAGGTGGTGGGGCGTCCTAGTTTACTACTTACACTTTAATATGATGATTGAATTATTGGGTTTAGTCATAGACCATATCTAGCACAGTTGGTCATGAACTTGATGGTCAATACTCAAGGTTCTAAATGAGTTTAGTAATCGGCCGTATTTAGTGTAGTTGACCAAGAATTTGATGATCGATACTTGATGTGTCAAGTTCAAAGTTTAATTCTTGTATATTTCTACCTGAGTTTATTTTTATAAAATAAAAAAAAAGAACAAAGCGGGTAGCTTGCTACCCGTCTCTCTCAAAAAAAAAAAAAAAAAAAAAGATTCTTGGATTTAGTCCATTATGTAGCATAGCATAGAATATTATAAAGCATAGTTTGAAGATTTTGAGCTACTTTTTTCTAAGTGGTATAGTGCGATTAATCAAGTTGCTTATGTGAACGCAATGACTTTATTGTGACGGAGTTATGATAATGCAACTTGTTAGCATCTGGTATCGTCCAAAAAAGCAGGGTCCTAAGATAAAGGAAAAGGAAACGCAACTAAGAAAAAGTTTGAAGAGCGCGTTTTGCAATCGTTCAAGAGTAACTTAGTACGAAGCTTAGCTTGCGGTTGGTTGGGGGTTAAGGGGTTACCCCTTATATATATATATATATATATATATATATATATATATATATATAATACATCTTTCTAATCAAACACAGAAACACTACTACAAGTACCAATGGCCAGTTGTTTGTACAATTGGATTGTCGTTACGAAACATGTAGTATAAAGATCGATGTTTAAAATGTGAGATTGGAGAGTTGTTGGTTTTAAATGAGTGAATAGATTGGTTAACAAATAAAGATTATATACTATTTAAAAAAATTTTTTTAAAATTTGATAATTTACTACCCCACTCTGCACACTCTACATGTGGAATATTATCCCGTATATTACTGTAAAAAGAAATTATAAATTTTTCAAACCAAGTTTTTCATTAGTCCTTACAATGGCATAGTTCTTAGTGATCAAGTTAGTCGTCCAGCTGGTGGCAAATTTGATGAAAAATTAAGATAATATGTCTGTTTATATGTATATAATATTAAAATCATATTATGAATTAATATTTATGATTAAAAATATAGTTTAATTCGTATATATACAAAAGTTCAAAGTAAAAAATATTTTGATTAATTGGACGCAATTATCTTTTATTTTATTCGAATAAACTAAAATTCGGCGATAACCTAAAATTATATTAAACTTTTTTTTTTTAGACTGGCTAAACTACTTTTAACCTGGCCAAGTGGCCAAACTAACAACTTTGTAACCAAATTTACTAAGTTTTACTAAAAAATTAAATAGGCTAAACTTTTTCAACTTGGTTTAGCGAAATATCTGGCTAGTAGAGATCTGGTCAGCTTAATCGGTTAAGCTGGATTAAAAATTTAATAAAAAAATAAAAACTGGGTTACCCTCTGAACGATACGGTTTTCACTCTAATATGTCCCAAGAAAAAAAAAAAACCCAATTTCCCATGAATAATTAATGTGACGAAATTTTAAGGACGTGCCTTACACTGATTTCTCTTTACATCATTTACAGCTCTAAACCAATCTAAACATTTAATTAAGATTAACTTAATCCTAATGATAAATTTATACAACCTCTATTTAATTTTAAATTTATGATTAATCTCATACTTAGATCGATCTAATCTTATTTATAAATTTAGATAATCTTTATTTGCTTTATATCTAAATTTATAAATAATCTCATCCTTAAGATATATATGATCCTAAACCCATGCAAAATAACATTCGTAATATATTCGTGGTACATCCCACGAAAACCTCTCCCTCATACCGGTTTTTCAACTTCGAGAAATCATCCAACATGTTCTCTCTCTCTCAACCGGCCAACGTATGTGAATCACGTGCCCACGTACACTCTCTCTTTCTCTCAACAGAAAACCTAAATTTTTTCTGCTCTTTTCCCATCTTCTCTAAGTCTTTCTCCCAAGCCAACATCGATGAGATAACGCCTTCTCCTCAGTACACATTATAAGAGCATAAATTATTTAAAATAAAATGAGAATATAAAAGACAAAACTAAAAAGAGAGAAAACACTAATATAGTCGAAACGACTCTTCTGCCCAAATACCATTTTAGGCTAAGCTGCGAAGGCAACGCCTTAGGGTTGTTAGCCATGGCCTAGGTGTTGTCAGCCATAGCTTCGCCCAACGCCTAAGTGTTCTAGACCATGGCCCCACTCATGGCCTAAGGGTTGTTAACCATAGCCTCGGCTTCCAATGGCTAGACGCCCTCTCTAGTTGCCTCTACCGGTGTTTTAAACTTTAACTCTTCAAGCTGCCGTTCTTGTTAAAGCCTAACACCGTTTAATTTCATGCCCGCTAGGAGCATGTAGTTCTCAACCTGCTCTGCAACTTGCCCTTCCTCCACTTCGGCCTCATCCAGTGCCTACGCAGTACCTGCTTCTACCCCGCCTTCCGCGTTTCATGCGAAGTGGATAATAATCGTCTACTCTAAGAAATGTTGTATCGGTTGCTCTGCTGTGATCGTTTCAACACCTTCTTTAACCTTCTAGACATTTACTGGTTTAGGAACTGCTTGTCCAACATAAACTTCATCGCTGATAAATGAGACGCCTATGTCTTTCGCCGCTCGGATGTACTCGTAGAATTGCTCAAGTTGTTCCACCACCGGGTCAACTGATCGTAGTCTCAGTTAGATCTACTACTCCTGTTCCGCGACTAAAATAATAGAAGCGACGACTGTTGTATACTCATAGACCACTGGTGCAACGAAATACCGTTCCTCTGATATTCGTATCTCCGCCAGTGCTGCCGCGAAAAGAGCTTGCTCTACGCTTTCTACTGAGTCCTCAGACCGTACGTCCCGGCACTATGACGAGATCACCACTCTCGCTTCTTTCTCCGCTGTTATAGTCGTTGACTTCTAGCTGTCTTCTTCGGCGATAGGCTCCACCTCACGAAAATGACAGTGTCCTTTCCTGTATAGTTCGTGTTAATAGTTTTTGAAATCCCACTAGACTTACTCAATTTCGCTATCTTCCTTTTTTGACAACACTTGGTCCTACTCTGCCATATTCGCTACCGCGTCCGCTGTCTCAGCCTCTGCTAGCTAAGACTACACGATAAACGCCGCTGGCCTCCTCGATTTTAAAGCCTACTGCACACTCACGAGCTAAGTCGCACAAGAAAAGTGCAAACGGGCCTCTTTCTCAGAAAACGATGGATATTCCATTAGTTCCCACCTTTTCGAAACTACCCCTTGCCCTGCCGCACGTTTTAAAACCCTCAGCCGTGCTACTTCTAGGCTTACGTGCTACCCCAGCACTCCTGCGACTGTCCACACGCCGTGCAAGGATCTAACTTCGCCTTAAATTAGAGCAATCCGTATAACCTGAGCTTCCCAACGTATAAAGTCGAAGTCCACCTCGATATTCTCAGGCTTTTACTCTAGCTCATCACACGTTCCGTTTGTTCGCGCTCTTGAATATGTAGAACTTACCTTCTTGTCAGACTTGCCTTCGCTTCCGCCAAACCCAAGGTTTTCACCCTCTACGTCAGCGAGCTCTGCTTCGCTGCCTATGCCGTTATAGCTCGCCTCCTCTATTCGAGTTCCACCTCGAACGTACTACTCGAGCTGTGTCGCCAACTTCCGATGTTTAGGTTGATTCCACCTCTTACAATCCTAAACCAATCTAAACATCTAATTAACTTTAACCTAATCCTAATTATAAATTTAGACAACCTCTATTTAATTCTAAATTTATAATTAATCTCATACTTAGATTGATATAATCTTATTTATAAATTTAGATAATCTCTATTTGCTTTATATCTAAATTTATAAATAATCTCATCCTTAGGATTTATATAATCCTAAACCCATGCAAAATAACATTCGTAATATATTCGTGGTACACCCCACGAAAACCTCTCCCTCATGCCGATTTTTCAACTTCGAGAAACCACCCAACATGGTCTCTCTCTCTCTCTCTCTCAACCAGTCAACGTACGTGTATCACATGCCCACGTACACTCTCTCTTTCTCTCAACGGAAGATCTAAATATTTTCTACTCTCTTCCCATCTTCTCTAAGTCTTTCTCCCGAGCTCAACATTGAAGAGACAACGTCTTCACCTCATTACACATTAGAAGAGAATAAATTATTTAAAATAAAATGGGCGTATAAAAGACAAAAATAAAAAAAGGAAAAAACACTAACAGAGTCGAAAACGACTCTTCTACCCAAATACCATTTTTAGGCTAAGCTGCGAAGGCAACGCCTTAGGGTTGTTAGCCATGGCCTAGGTGTCGTCAGCTATAGCCTCGCTCAACGCCTAAGTGTTCTAGGCAATGGCCCCGCAATGGCCCGCTCATGGCCTAAGGGTTGTAATTTCTGATTTAATGTGAAAGTTCAGAAGTTTAATACTTCGTACACTATAAACACCAAGAGTTAAAAAAAAATATATTAAAGATCAAGTTTGAAACATTTGGTAATATTAGTTTGAAATATTAGATTAATTTAACTGATTTATCACTACACTTTCATTATACCATAGAACTCGTAATAGTAGTACAGAAGTCTCGTATCTTAGAACGAGAGAGCACTTTAAAATAAATGAAAAACATTCTTGCGTCGTTTCATTTACCGTTTACATTATAGCGCTCCCTTGCATGTGAAAGGTTTCAAAAGGTTTTCCTTTTTTTTATAGTAACGCCCACTACGATAGAACTAAAACTCTGACGTTCGTATAAACCATACATATATAATCGAGAATAAGCCAGAGCAACTTTACGAACAAGGCGGACTGACATTTGATTTAAGATTTAAAACTCTTTCAAAACGAGATGAGTCTGTAAGTTCGTAATGGTTACGAATTAAAGTAACTCGCTTATCGGTTGTTCCTAGTTAAAAGGTTTAACCTGCGAGAGAAAATTCGAACGCAAACCAACCCCCAATTCCCCACCTTATTGGGGAATTGGGGGTAAATTAAGGGTTTGCGTTCGTAAATCCCCACCCCAATCATTTGGGGTGGGGTTTGGCCCAAATAGACTATTTGGGCCAAACCCCACCCCAAATGATTGGGGTGGGGATTTATGAACGCAAACCCCTAATTTACCCCCAANTATTTAAAACAATAATTTATTTTAAATGATTACAGTGAGACTATTTTAGTAATTTTACTATCTTTATTAATCATTATCTTTCTTATCCCACCTACTCCAACCAATTATTATCTTTCTTTATCAATCATTATCTTCTTATCCTACCTACTCCAACCAATCATTATCCTTCTTTATCAATCATTATCTTCTTATCCCACATACTCCAACCAAACACTATTTTTCATTATTCTAGACTAACTCCAACCCCCAACCAAACACAAAAAAATTTTAACCCCACTTTAACCCTGAACTTAACCCTATTCCTGTAATAACTACTTTTTTCTTAACCCCGAACCAAACGGAGGCATAGGGAATAAAGAATTGAATTCAAAAAAAGCTTATTGTTCTTTTTTTTAGTTAAAAAAAGAAAATTGTTACGAATTCATAGACGTAAAAGAAAAATCATGAATTAAAAGATTCATATGGACGGATGAATCCAAACCTATAAACTATTATGTCACATATCATGCCAAAATATTTGTCGTCCAAAGTTTTAATCTAATTAGAAAAAAAATACTTTGGAATTAACACTGTTGGTTATTTATTATTAGACTAAAATTATTCAAACTTGCTGTTTCGTAACAATATGTTTAGGAGACTAATAAGTCGAGTTGGAAGAATCTAATAAGTTGAGTGAGACTGCGATCGACAAGAAACCTAACGACAAGAAGTCCAACAATAGACCTAACGTTCAAACAGATTGAATCAGGTTGAAGTCCGTAAATGCTATGTCTGAGTCCTTAAGTGCAATAAATACGTCATTTATATCAACAGGTGCTTTTGGAATAGTTGGTTAGCGTTTAAGATCCATAAACATAACTCCTAATATAAATAGAGATGTAATATCAAAGTCAATTCTTTGATTCCTTTTCCACGTAGTAGGGGAATGGGTCCTAAGATCAAGGGGAAAGAAACACCACTGACTCAGAAAAAGTTTGAAGAGCGTGTTTTGCAATAGTTCAATAGTAGCTTAGAACGAAGCTCAGAGAATGGAGAGTTGAGTTCAAAAAGAAATTTATTGATTTTCTTTAGTAAAAAAATAAAAATATTATGAATTCATATATAAATAGTCCAACGTGAAAGAAAAATCACGAATTAAAAGAGTTCACATGGACCGCCGAGTCCAAACCAATAGAGTATCATGTCACAACATCATATGTCAAAATATTTATCATCCAAATTTTTAATCTAATTAAAAAAAATAAAAAAAGACTTTGGACTTAACGTAGTTCCTAATATAAATAGAGATGTGACATCAAAGTAGATCTTTAAAATCCTTTATTCTTTTTCCACTACTTAATGATTCCCCAAAAAGCAGAAAAACGGAATCATTTGGCAAAAGAATCATCCCATATCAATTTGGAGAATCTTCTCCTAAACCACTTTAATTCCCACTTGTACTATTTAATCATTAAACAACATGATTCTTGAATAAATTTACCACATGCTAATCTCACATGTACTTTCACAAATATGCTTATCTTTGGTTCCAACCGAAAAAAAAAAAAAAAACTTTAAAAACCTCCCCTGTGGTTTCGTAGTTTCTCACTTTGCCCCCATGTGGTTTAAAATGTATAAAATTGTCCCCATGTGGTTTCGTTTTTATCTTTTCGATAACTTTTTTGTTAATATTTTATTAAATTATATACAAAAAACTTAAGATACCTATCTAGATTTATCAAATATTCACTTTAGTATCCTTTAATTTTAACTTTATCACTGATTTAAGAAAAAATAATAATAAAATTGATAAGAAAAAGAGAAAAAAAAAATCACAGGGGGGTAAATTGATATATTTTAAATCACAGGGGGGCAAAGTGAGAAACTACGAAACCACAAAGCGGGTTTTTGAAGGTTTTCCAAAAAAAAAAGAGAGGCCAGATTGTGACATTTAAAAAGATTAGTTAAAACGAACAGGATGGGGGTTGAGAAAGAGAGATGAAAAAAAAAAAAAACGAAGAGTAACGTACCACGATGTTTCGCCGATATTTCGTCCATAGATGCATCCCAACATCAAATCAGATTGCTTTATATTTTAATTAAGTTTATATTAACAAGTAAAATAGATATTATACTATTTTTTTAAAAAAATAATAAAATAATAAAATAAGTAGTATGTTATTTTAAAAAAAAATAAAAAAATAAGTGAAAAATATAGTATGTTATCTTTCTTAAAAAAAAAAAAATGTAAAAAAAAAAAAGTTAGGAAGGGACTTGAGTTGATATTTCTTTGCCACTGCATACGAGGTTTCCTATGCGATTTCAGAGTTAATGTTATTTTTTATTATTGATTGGGTCATGTGTGAACACGTGGAGGAAGATGACAAAATAATGATGGAAGGGAATGTACGCGGACAAAATAGTTAGTTGATTCGGATTCGACAAAAATTCGGTACAAATATAATACGCATAAAATTTATTTTTTAATTTTAAAATTTGTTGAAAAATTTGGCTTAAAAAACGGATTCAGTATAAAATATAAAATATATGATATAAAATATAAGATAATTTATATTTAAATATAAAAATTATAAGTTTTTTATTCAAATTTTTAATAATTCGGAAATAATTAGCGAATTATTCGGCTAGTCCAAAAATTCGCGATTAATTTTTTTTAAAAAAAAATCGTAAATNGATATAAAATATAAGATAATTTATATTTAAAAATAAAAATTATAAGTTTTTTATTCATATTTTTAATAATTCACGAATAATTCGGTTGGTCCAAAAATTCGTGAATAATTTTCTTTCTTTGGAAAAAATTCGTAAACAAACCATTTAATTCGGATTTTTAATAATTCGCGAATAATTCGTGCATAATTCGGGAATTAACTAACTAGGGGACAACCTCTCAATTTTTAAATTCTTTGTACATAAAGGTTTCGTTTGGGATTGCGAGAAGATTGCGTTACGTGCGGTAAAAAGTATACTGAAAAAATATCATGTTTGTTTCCCTATCGGAAAACGCAGAAATATATTCTTATATGCTTTTTTTCTAACTTCATTTTATCTAACAGCGTTAGATAGACCTCAATACCGAACTAATTAAGCCAAAGTAACTTCACTTAAATAAATTTAGAGCTTTATTGAGTTTACTAATAATCTTATTAAAATTAATAAATTTAATTATTTTTATACAGGATAAAATCAATAGTTAATGGTTATTAGCTAGTACAGTTATTAAATTTGATAAAAGTTCTAACCAACTGATTGAAATCAATGCCCCCGCTTTGCGCACTGACTTTGACTCTGAAACCACTTATAGGGTAGTTGACGCTAATAGTTAATTTTAAAAACTCAATCGATTAAAAATATATAATTATTTTACTCAAAGTGTAGAAACACAGTATTTCAAATATAATTCGATCCAACTGACCTCCTGGCATTTTTGAACATGGCACAGTCCAGTTCAACTTTTAGTTAAAAATGTCTCAGTTCAATTTGATTTTATGCCACAAGACAGAATGCTGATTATTTTAAGCCATTATCCTTAATCCCTCCCCTCCCTAAAAATGCGCCCCCACGAAAGCGAAAATTAAATCCCTGAAATTAAGGGTACACAGGTCGAACCCCGACATCGAAGTTAATATCCCACGGACACACCGGCTGCATCAGCATGACGGTGTGAGCAGTGGTTGGATAGCTACATCATCGTAAATGACTTATGAACAAACATACTTAATTAACACCAGATCAAGCCAAATGTTCGGGTTTGCTTCAAGTGTTCTTAGTCGAAACAAATAGGACCTAACTCGACTCGCCTGACCTTCGACTAACATGACTCAATTCTGGTTCGCCCCAGACTTCACACCCTCGATCCGACATTGACCCATATTGGCATTCGGTTAAATCGAATCAAGTGCGCTCATGATTAGGCTCGATCCGATGGTTATTATATTGTCTAATTAGATTAAAACTTATCTTGCTTTTAAATTGAAAAGTTAATTAGAGATATATTCTAGTCATATTAAGATAACAATCATAAACCGATTACATCTAATCTTTTGCTTTTCTATTAGGGTGTTATGATCCCTTATAAATATAAAGGGTTATTCGCTCATATAAAACAAAGAAGAAAAAATAGAGAGAAAAATAGATTTGTGAGCTGTCTTGTGAGAGAGAGAAATCACATCCTGCATTAACCTATTATCTTAAAGGGTATTGAAAGGTGGATTAGAGATTGTGTTCATTTGTAATTTGATCTATCGCTGGTTTGGAACGTTAAAAAACCTTCGTGGATGATTCGAGGATACGTAAATCAACCTCTAAAATCTGAACTCATCGCGTTCTATAGCGGAGTTGTTTTTACAAAAAACACGAACAAATTCTTTCACTGCGTTCTACGAGGAATTCTACACTGTCACACTTGCACCACGTCATCAATAACAAGCCAATCACATTCCTGCTTTTCAAACAAAAGTACAATAAAAATACTTTTTTACAATCATGATGGGACATATATTCTTAAAAGAATTAATTTGATTGATTTATTACGCCACGTCACTAATATACCCGTTGCATTCTAGAATTTGTCGCGTTCTACAACCCAAAAAGTAGGTTGCTCGCAAGCCATGGTAAGTCAAATCCAACCTATAATTACAAATCAAATCCAATAGAAAAAAAACTATAGCATGAAATAATCATTTTCTCTTGCAACTTAATATTAATTTAGGCATTCATAATGTCGGAGTTATCTTTATTATTGTCTGAAAAGATATATACATTGCATCTGGTCTGAATTTAATATAAAGGTTAATTTCATACATGTCCATACAAACACAGTGAATAATAAATATATCCTTACAAAGTTTAACTTTCATATGTTGTTCTTGCAAAAATCTTGAGGTTTTCAAATATGTTTCTGTCGTTAGAATCCGTTAGAAAAAGTTAGTTAATCATAAGTTAAATACTTACCCTAGTTAGTTTTTAATATTTTTATCTCTTTATATTATATTAGTATAGCTTTTGGAAGGATATATTTGTGATGGCAAAATTGAAAATATAAACCGTTCTCTAACGGTAACAAACCAGGTGGCCATATCTGAAAAAATTAGGAATTTTGCAAAGACAACATATTAAAGTAAAACTTTATAAGAATATATTTATCATTCATTATATTTGCAGGGACATGTACGAAATTAACCCTTAATATAATTTGCTTGGGGAACCAAAAAAAAAAAAAAAAACCTCTCTCCACATCAATTCCCCCTTAGGGCTCTTGTTATTATAGAAAAATAAAATAAAAACTGGGCTGAGTTTGAGTACTTAATGGGCCAAGCCAATAAGTTTTGTGGGCCATGAGAGTGTGTTATAAGGTTGCGGTCAAGAGTCAACTCCACTAATTAACTATGCGGACACGTAAGCAGCAAATCGGAACTCGCCACGTATTATCCTCCAATGGCGTCGCAGAGTATCCAAAATACGAGCTTGCTATTGGCTGGCACTATAACGCCACGAGCCCCTGAGGTGGACAAAACATTACGTGCACCGTACATTTCAAACACCATAACAAATATGCTTAATTTCTTAAAATCAAAATCCAAATTTGTCGTAGGAACTACAATATCTACAGCACCCTTTGTTAACAAATTATAAAATAAATACATCTCTTGCTCTGTCTGGAGGCCCTAGCTGCTTCCATTTTGTACGCTAAATTCATTTCGCTTAATGAATGAAGCAGATAGCTTGCTACATTTTTCTCAAAAAAAAAAAAAAACATCTCTTAACTAGGGACCAAGTAGTCCCAAAAAATTAACAGTGTAAAAATTAATACCATTCGTTGACTTCTCCTACCAAAAGTTATGCCGATCAATGTGTTATATTTTTCAATTCAATTTTGAGACCCAGTGACCGACCGTCTCTAGCGCAAGTGACAAAATAATTTGGTGGTTGATATCCGAGACCCAAATTCGAATCTTAATTGATTCACATTTCTAACTAAGTTTATTTCTAAATGAAATAAACGAAGCGGGTAGCATGCTACCTTTCTCTTTAAAAAAATAATAATAAAATTTTGAGACCCAGTGATATTGTTTTAAAGTTTGGTGCATGGTACACCGGGTTCATTCAATAAATTTGTTTACTGTAGACCCCGTTCCGTTACGGAATCGCATGCACTTCGCCGACATTTTATTTTTATTTTTTATTTTTTAGTTTCCGTCGCGTGCGACGGGATGCGTCGGAGAATGCGACGCGAACCCCGTTCCTCATTTCCGTTCCCGACGCTTCTCTTCTTCGTCGTCGTCCTCCTCCTCCTCCTCCTCTCGATCACCGTACGCGGCGCCTCGCCCGCGAATCCCCAAGCTCAGGTCCCCTTCCCTCTTTGCTCCCGATCCAGATGAAACCCTAACTCCGATTTGTTTTGGATTCTGACGATCTCGATCTTGTAGGTGAGATGCAGTAGATCGTGCATCGCCGAGAACTGCGAATGTGAGTCTCAGATTTGTTTTTTTCTTCGATTTTTTTTCGATTAATTTGATCCTGGAGGGATCTAATTTAAGTTTTTGTTTTTTTTTTGTTTGATTCTGCTTTCATAATTATTAGCTGTGGGGATTCGATATGGGAAGTACTGTGGAGTTGGATGGAGTGGTTGCCCTGGGGAGAAGCCTTGTGATGATCTAGATGCTTGTTGCAAGCAACATGACGAATGCGTTGAGAAAAAAGGTAACGCTTCTTAAATTTTTTTGTTGGTTTAGAACCCTAAAATTAGCTTGTTTTATTTACAAGGTTTTCTTATTGTCTCTATATATTTTCTCTGCATTTGTGTGATTGGTACCTTTACATTTGGAATGTAGTTCATACTTTGGTTTCAATTTTAGTTAATCGAATGTCTAAGTTCGTTTAATTGGTTTAATTAATCAATATTATAGATAACACTTTTAGATTGTTTTCGTGCTCACACTAATCGGAAATTGATACTTGGAGGATGGTTGCTTCGTACGGAACTAGCGCAAAAGAAAGAGGAAAGCATAGAAAACTATCAAGTGATAAGAATTTTATGTGGTTCTCGAACTCACATCCATGGAACTTGCACTGAAGGAAACTTAAAACTACAGGAAACAGAGAACATAAGTACAAGAGTAGATCACTTTGGAGTACCAAGCTCTTAACCTTACACACATCCTCTTTCAGATTTTAAAACCAACAAAAAAAACGAGAGCAACTATCCTCTTTTTGCTTCTCTAAATACTAGAAAAGAAGAGAATCAACCCTATGAGTGAGATGCCTTGACTAGTTAGACTCGAGACACTTGAGCTCGATCTTGCTCTACCTGCTTTCCAGTTGTGATCGATCCAACTATCTCTGATCGATCACCTTTAGATTGTCAGATAAAGTACCATATGAATAATTCAATTCATCCACATTACTCGCAATCGCTCGACTTGGTAGTTTGCATCGCAATGTGGATGGGACTTCGCTTCGACCGATCCTCCTTCTCTGTTAATAGATTCAACATCTTGTCTTGAACAAGTCACAACATAGTATCAGGGCATGGCAGTTCGGCGGTTCTTTTCTGGTACCGCCAATGATGCTGCTAAAATGGTCTTTGAAGAAGTATTGATGATAGTTGCTATAAGTATCATCTGAGAAAGGATAAGGGAAAACATTGTAGGATGCATCATTGAGAACCTTGGAGGATCTAAGATGGATAAAGCTTTTCGATATTTAAGAGTATGACGATGTAGAGATTCTCATTATGAATAGGCTTTTCACTTATCTACTGGTTACTGGGTTAGTGCAAGTGGTTAATGATTGAATGCAAAGTATGTGATATCCTTCACTAGTTGCTTGATCCAATTTGGCTTTCCATTAACTCAAGGACTCTGTACTTGAATTAATCTACAACCTTCTTTCTAAGCCTTCATACCAAAAAGCGGGATAGAAGACGAATTATCTGTAGATGCTGCTAGCGTGTAAACTTTCAGCAGTCAGCTGTGAAAATGAACGTAAAGTTAGATTGCATATATCATGCTCAAATCTAAAGCGGTATTGTGCTTGATTCAAGCATAAAGAGGGTATTAGAGTGCCTTATTAGTTCTCATTGCTATTCTTTATATCTTTTGCGTATTTCTTTTGTTCTATATTTGGTAATCATGTATTAATAAAGTAAAAGGTGGGATAACTCCTTTATTCCAAAAGGTGGCATAACTCCTTTATTCACGGGCCGAGCTATAATGAGGCCCTTGGTGACAATAATACTCATAGAATTCGCATCATTATGCCGACTTTTTTTAAGTGTTGATGGAATCTCCTTTTCTTTCTTTCTTTTTTGTTTTGTATTGTTTTCCCAGGTTTGATGAGTGTGAGATGCCATGAGAAGTTTAAGAACTGCATAAGGAGGGTGAAGAAATCAGGGAAAAGTGGATTCTCCTATGAGTGTCCATACGAAATCGCTATGCCCACTATGATACAAGGCATGGACATGGCCATCTTGTTTAGCCAACTGGGCTCTCATAATGCGGAATTGTAGTTCCACCATTAGACAGTCACCTTCAGAAAAGAAAATTCTTTAGTGCGAAGGAAAATTAGCAATCTCCATTGCTTTCACATTTCCTTCATCTTCACCTATTTTTTATCATTAATTTTATAGTATATATTATCATATTTCTCATCGTGGATACCTGCACCATCTTATATTACATACGAGTAAAAAGGAGTGAACAAAACATTTCTTTTTTTTTCTTTTAATCTTCGAATAAAGTAGAGAAATAACTAATAGATATCATTATCAAGTGGATTTTAACGCTAATCTGCTATGGATTATTATCATCAAAGTGGTCGACCAGGAACAGTGTCTTGTGCTTGTCCTCTTCATACTTACGACCTGTGGACGACCGCGTAGGCATGGGGGCAACGGCATATGGGTAAGCATGCGATCCATCATCTAACAACCGGGTTCTTAATTGCCTTTTTATTGATAAAAAGGACAGGTATTTATGAGAGCCTATTGCTACAGTGATTTGCATGTTCTTTTATCTCTCCACTTGCTCCGTGTCATGCTTATGTGTGCGTATGAAGCGGGAGAAATTAATTTTGGTTGTTTGGTGCTTCTACTCTTTACTCCTTTGGTGCTTCTACTCTTTACTCCGACAGATTTTTTTTTTTCATCACATTTCTAGATACAAAGTAGAACTCAAAATAGATTGAAACATGAAAATATGGAAGTTCTATCTCTCTTTCATCAATCCTTAGAAAAGTATTCTAATAAGTTCGCAAAATTTGTTTGGCTAAGTTGACCGCTCGCCTGCACGGTACGGGACAAAGATTGGTGCTTGCTATCCACCGTCGTATTTTATAGCATATTGTAACACCCGACGATGACCACCGTAATTTCCAATAGGTAGGCCAAATATGATCTGGTCCAACTTTTACGATCTACGATCACAGAATAGGCACATGGTAATAACTCAGCCTTAAAAGTTCTGCTTATGCATGACGCAGAGATGACCTTATAGTAACATTTTACTAAGTAAAAATCTTAAGACTTAATCTAATCTCCTAATATGGTCCAATGCAAGTTCCAAAGCCAAAGAATCCTATAGTTTTCTTTCCCGTATATAGCCAAGCATTTGATTTCACCAATTCTCTTCATGCTCTCATAACCTCCTATAGTTAGTCTACAAATTTTTTTTTTTTTTTTTTTTTTTTTTTTTTAAAGGAAAGGAAAATTACTACATAAAAACGAGACAGAATTTTACAATGTTACTCTCACCAAACTAAAATTCCTCCAGTGTGTGACTCACCTCACCCACTTTTGAGTGGGCCCCACTTACCCTTTCTTTATTTTTTTCCCACATCTATATATATATATGTTTCCATATCTTTAATAATGCTAATTGGTCCCACCACCTCGTGATGTGGGTCCCAGAAGCCAAACTAGTCCACTCGCGGTCGTATTTTATTAACAACTGAAATCTACAAACACACCATTTTTGGAACCCAAAACCTAACCCGAACGACCAATCGACCGGAATTTTGCAAATGCACCTGGTTTATCATGCACAGTAGTCTGTACAAGTGCTAAAGAGGATGGTCGGATGATCAACATTTTGTATTTTGTACCCGAGATCCAATTTCGAATCCTAGTTGATTCACATTTCTAGCTAAGTTTATTTCTAAATGAAATAAACGAAGTGGATAGCGGCGTGCTACCTATCTCTTAAAAAAAATATTTTGTGTTTCGTGCAGTAATATCGTAGAAATAGTGGACCATCTACTCATCGGATGTGTTTACAGCAAGTTTATGTTTCGCAGAACTCTAGAGGGTGCTCACACATGAAAGTTTATAGAGCACGTTAGGGTTATCTAAGAGTACCAGATGGAGAATAATAATTTTAGAGCTGTAGCGAAGGATTTGATAAACTTAGTGGCATACTGATGGATGATTTGATCAGAAAAAAACAACATAATTTTTAAAAGTTAGTTCACTCATTCACTAACCGTAATACCAAATATCAGAATGTTGGAAAAAAAATAGGTTGAATACTGTAATAATGGATAAAACTTTTGGATAGTGAGGAATTTTTCTTTTTTTACATTCTTTTGTCCTTTCTTCTTTTCTCTCTATTTTTACTTTTTTTTTATATTTATATTTCGCTCATTTTTGTAGCTAAATTTATTTTTCCAATAAATATAAGGAATAGTGTGATATCTTTTTTTTCTAAAAAATTTATAAATTTATGACTTTTGATACAAATAAAGCTATAATTGCAAATATTTTTTCATATTTATTTTATAAACTAACATAGATTGTTATACTTAGTTAACGGATACTTACAAAGCGCAATGTTATAAAATAAATGGACCATTCAAAATCCATAAATCTGTAAAAAAATTTGTAAATTAATTTGTAAGCAGAGCAAGCTTTTTCGGATAACCAAGTCTTTCAAATTTCATACCCCCCAAAAAAAAAATCGTTACAAAATCAAATTCCGATTTTAAAGCCTTAGATTTTTTTTTAAAAAAAAAGAGTTGGTTCACGGTGGACACGGTGCACTCAATACTTTCTCCTCCTTTATCCACGTAGCCCATGTGCACCGCATCTCCCTGTGAGTCCACTATTGGTGTCAAAAACGTGGGTGCGTCCAAAAACCAAGTTCATTTGCTTTGAAGATGAAATACCCCGTTCAAAGGGGCTCCAATAGCTTTACTATTTGGGCGCCGCGTTCTTCGATCCCCCACACACAAACACACGCACACACACACACGTCGCTCTCCCCGATCGATTTCGAAGCGCTCGCGTTCTCCGATCCACCTAGGGTTTGCTCCTCGATCCGATCCCCTTTTGCTCCTCTGCCTCCCATCTGTTTTTGCCCTTAATCTCACCCCGTTTCTATGATTAATTTGAGTTTTTTTTTTCCAATTTCTTCGATTAATGCATGTAAATTTGGTAATCTCGCTGTAAAGTTTCCAGTTTTTCGTTCATTTAGGATAGAAAAGTGATTTGTTTGGTAATGAGTAACGACGAGGTGTACTTCAATGTGAAATAGTTATTATTATCTCCATTTGATTGGTTAGGATAACCATTTGGAGCAAAAATGTTGATCTAGGGTTTTGAAATTGGGGGATTTTTGGGTAAATTAGCGATGGGTAGCTCGAGCACTTGTAGGACATCCAATGCCAATTGTAGGACTACGTTGCTATTTAATGAATCACAAAATGCTCCCAAAATCCGTAATTCCGAGGCATCGGAGGATGAGATTGCTCTCCATAGGGATATGGGAGCTTTGTCTGTTTCGAAGCGCCTCACGAAATCCGTTAGTGAGAAGCTCAAGAAGAAGAAGAAGAAGAATGGCCGTAGCGGCCGTACAAATGAAGAGGGCTTGCAACTGAACCCGAAACCGGAATCCGGTTCGTCCAGGTGCCTCAATCTCTATATCACGGGCGGCGGGTGCAGGGTCAACGCCTGTGAGGAGTTGGATCCGAATCGGAGCTGGAGGTTGAGCTCCTTAGACGACTGTATGCCTCATAAAATGAACAATGGGGTCGAGGAAACATCGGTCGAATGCTCCAACATTATGCGCGAGCGGTTTCGGAAGAAGAATTTGAATAAAGAAAAGGCAATTCAGCCGTGCCAGCCGAGCTCTACCACTCCTAGCGCTTCACTTCCTGATGATATATTGGAGATGATATTGGTCCGACTTCCTCTGACTTCTTTGATGGCTTCGCGATGCGTGTGCAAGAAATGGCGGGACTTGACCACCGCCCCGCAATTTATCCAGCTGAGGTCCAAAGGGGTTCATCAGGATCGATGGCTATTCCTCTTCGGGGTCACGCGAGCGGGGTTTCGTGGCGGAGAAATGCATGCGTTGGATATTGCCCTCGACCAGTGGCATAGGGTTAGTATGGATAGACTGATGGGTAGGTCCTTATTTTCGGTTGCCGGGGTTGGCACCGATGTTTACATCGTCGGTGGTTGCTCTACCACTGGGGATTCAATTGTTTCGTTGGAGAAGGGATCCTTTAAGACCCACAAAGGAGTGTTGATTTACAGCCCTTTACTTGGCTCGTGGCGAAAAGCCACTTCGATGAGGTCGGCGAGGTCCAGAGCTGTATTGGGGGTCTTCGAGATGACATCTAGCTGCAGTATTTTTCGCATTCGAGCTAATAAGAATGTCGGTCTTCCTCTGAAGTCCAAGTTAACTGGGGTTTCCGATGTTTATGAGGACCCACACCGATTTTCACTGAGGCGCCGCCTTAAAGATGCTTTTGAGGAGGATGACCGTATATCAGGACGCACAAAAGAAAACTACAAATTTGAAGTAGAAAAGAGAAGTAAGAGGACAAACCTTGCCCTGATTGTTGTGGGCGGTCACGGGTGTTGGGATGAGCCTTTGGATTCGGGTGAGATCTATGATCCCTTTACTGATAAATGGATCGAGATTGCTAAGTTGCCTACGGACTTTGGGTCCACATGCTCAGGATCTGTTTGCGGTGGGATGTTTTACGTGTACTCCGAAGCAGACAAACTTGCCGCCTATGATTTAGAAAGAGGGTTTTGGGTTCAATTCCAGACCTCCCGTCCCCCTCCTCGGCTTCGCGAGTACTACCCTAAGCTCGTGTCTTGCAATAATCGGCTCTTTATGCTGTGCGTGTCTTGGTGCGAGAGAGATGGGATTTTAAACAGGAGGGAGAAGGCCGTGAGGAAGCTGCTTGAGCTGGACTTCTCCTTGCCTCATAAATGGACTGAGGTCTCTCGGCATCCAGATGCACCCATGGACTGGAACGCGACATTCGTGGCGGACGGGGACCATATCTATGGGCTCGAGATGTTCCGGATTTTCGGTCAGGTGCTTGATTTTCTGACCGCTTGTAAAGTTTCAAACAGCGAGATAAAGTGGTCCCGCGTCTCGAGGAAGCACGCAGCTCACGAGGCGGACGCTCCGTCATGCTCAATGAAGTCGATGGTCGTGCTACATCTGTAAGCTTGTCTCTAGTCGCTTCTGTAACCATTCTTTTGATGGTTTTATCGTGTGCCCAATTATTCATCAAGAAAAAATTTCCTGTTGGTCCTTATGTTGTATTATTTGATTCGTCGAACAAAATTTCCTATGTAGGCCACTTATTTGTGTCAAAGTCATTGCTTTATATCTGTATGGGATTTATTTAGCAATGATTTGGTGATGTAATCAAAGTTAAGATTTCTTTCACTTCATATTCTTTTCTGCGTATAACTTCCTATTTATACATGTTCTCTTATTTGATTCCGCGAACAAAATTTCCTATGTGGGACACTGATTTGTGTCAAAGCCATTGCTATATGTCTGTATGGGGTCTAGCAATGATTTGATGATGTAGTGAAAGTTAAAGTTCTTTCTCTTCATATTCTTTTCTGCATATAAATTAATTCCTGTTTATACTTGAGATTGCTTCAGCAGCATCACTAGTTATTCTTGCCGTAAATATTACAGCTCTGCATCTTTATGAAATAATTTAAAGCATATATTAAGTTGCAGTGAACTTATATTGAAAATTCTTCTTGTCTTTTTTAAAAGGAAGATCGATTCATACTGTTTGAGATTTTATTTTATTTTAGTTATTTTTGCTGCAGTTGCAACTTTACATAACCTGGGTAAGGATCATTTTCCTACTGATAACAGTTCCATTTAATTCACCAAAAATGTCATGGTGTTAATTAATATATATTAATTTCGTCGTCTTGGCATTCAGATCCTCATATATGGATGTGGAAGCATGCTAAGAGATACAGCTTGTGATCTTCTGAAAATGCTTTTAGAGATAAATGCTTGAACGTGGTCATGTCCATGAATCATGGTACGATAGTATATTTTATCTGCGGGATAATTCATCTTATTTTAAAAACTAACAGGTGAGTATGATATCCATTCTAGATATTTTATTATACTCTTTATCTATTAAATACTATATATTTTTTTAATAAATCGAAAATATTGATCACATAGGATGTTTATGCATCAAATAGGCCTCAAGGGCTCATTTGGCATCGAGCACTATATATAACATTATAGTCGAATTATTAAAATCTATAATCAACATAATATCATATACGGAAATAAGCAAATATTTTTCATTGTGTTTTCTCACACATCATAATCAAATTATTATAATCTACACAAACGTAATATTTTTTACGGAAATTAGCAAAATATTTACTCATTACAAATTATATTTTTTTATGGTACATGATATAGTATTTCTACAATTCCAAATGGAGCCTAATGCAGTGACATTTAAACCATGAAGTGGTTTATCAGTCGGTTTTGATTTGCTCTTAAAAAGTCCTTAAATTTACAGGAATGAAGCTATGGGGAGAGGACACTTTCAAAAGTCTTCAATTTGATTCTCAGTAGGTCAAAGGATTTAAGTTGAATTCATTTTTTCTTTTTCTTTTTCTTTTTTTAAAAAAAGCTTATAAACACACCTATTCAGTCCCTTCCCTAGTCCAACCACATTGGATTTATTCTTTTTTATTTTTTTCTCCTTTTAGAATGAAAGTAAAGTACAACCAATCATTTGCTAAAATAAGAATATATGTTACCGAATTGGATAAAGTATCCATGTTCAAGATTTATTGAAACTCACATGCACTTACTAAATTCTCTAACATGATATCACCAAATCTCTCCAAATCTCAAGAGCTACTTGACTTTCCCACAAAGCAAACTTGTTAATACAGAAATATATATAACATGCAGGTTGAGCACAATTTATAGCCTCACATCACCAACCTCCTATAGTTTAATCCACCTATCTACAAAGATTCATGTAAAAAAATTCAACTCAATGCAGTAGACCATCAAAATCAAAAGGCTTACTCAGCATTGATACAGCAAATTTGTGCTTTGTCACATAAAAATATGCTAATAATATGAGGGAAGAGCATCTTCCTCTAGATTGAATTGTGTATACATTCTTAATTCCCTTTAATTCTATTACTTTACATAGCTATGAAACATTCATAAGAAGGTTTCTCCACTCGGAGATCGACACATGTACCTCCTTTTCTCTAATCCAGCAAATTCAATTCACACTAAGACTTCTATCTGTGCTATCTGTTCTTTATGATATGAAAGTTTATGCGGCAAGCTGTACACAGAATTATACTTTTGCGTGGCGCGACTGCTTTCGAGGAGTAGGACTTATCAGTGATCTGCCATAAGCCACAGGAAGTGCCAGAAGCTTCTTTGCCTTGCTAACATAAGCCCTCTTTGCGAAGTTGTCGTAGTCGTTGGCCTCGATCTCATCGAGGATTTGTCGATACAGCAGCAGAGAAGCCCACACCTGTCACAGTACATGCCCAGTGCTTTTAACAGAAGCTCATGAATTTATGTCATTAAGATATTAATTATCACATGGTTGGTAGTTATGTTCGCCGATTAAGATAATTAGGTTGTGGCATCAAAATGATGCATGAATGTGCATGAACCAGAAACGAATCGGAGTCGTACCGGCCACCGACTAGCTTGGCTGAGCTCGGTCACGCCTTTCTCTGCTTCTTGGAAGAACATCCTGGCTCTCTTGATTTGGCTTTTCATGAAATTCCGCCATTTACCGGTCACCTTCCCTCTGAAGATGTCCTCCTCTGAAAGCCCGGCCTGCGCGAGCTCGTCTTGGGGCAGATAGATCCTCCCTCTTCTTGCGCTGCACAAACAATTATAACAGTCAAGCGCCTTACACTTAATCTGACTTAGATTGGCTTTTGAAATATCTTCTCTACTTCAGGAAGCAGCAACCAGGCTCTAGAAGCAGAAGCCCCGCTTTGGAGTTTCTGCTTCTAATGCAGCTTCGCGCGTTTCCTCTTTTACTTACTCTTCGCCAACGTCTCTAAGAATGTTGGTGAGCTGGTTCGCGATTCCTAGAGCCAGAGCGGAATTGTAAACGCTCTCGGTCGTCGCCTTCGACTCTGGGGCTATGCCCATCACCGGAACGCTCATTAGCCCGACGGTCCCCGCCACATAATAGCAGTAGAGGTAGAGCTCATCGAAGTTTTCGTATCTCGACTTCTTGAGATCCATTCGCATCCCCTCGATCATGTCCTTAAATGGCTGAATAATATGCAAATTATACAACTAAGTACCATAGCGAAGATCAAGTTAATGCAAATTAATTGAAAAAGGCAAAAAAAAAAAAGAAAGAAGAAGAAGAAAAACAGAGAGCTGCAGAGGTTGAGAGGTGAATAAGCCCTTTTAGATTGTTGACAGGTTCTTTAATTTTTCGCACTTCGATTATATGAGGAATGTTTGAACATGGCAAGCTAGTCGACATTTGAAAGAATTTGAGTACTAGCAAATTGAGGTCAAAATAATTGTCGATTTGATCCTTCGCCAAATCGCGTCGAATTTTCGTTACAAAGTTTAAGAGCCAGCTATTATGAAAGGAAAGAATAAAAAGAAAAAGTTATATGTAGATGTGTGGACCTGAATGTCAACAGGGAACTTTGAAACAGTATCCGAGAGCGCGGCGTCAAGCATATCATACGGACGGCCGGCGAACAAATCCTCCAACCTTTTCTCCCATCGATCCAACGCTGACGGCGTAATGTGAGACGCGTTCGGCCCGTCTACGAGCTCATCTGTTCTCCTGCACCACACTGAACACACAATCTACAGTAAGTCACAAGATAACATTGCTAGGAATTCACATGAAATGCTGCAATAGAATCAGATACAGAGCTGCAGTTAATGAACAAGATCAGAGAGATACAAATCATAATACTTCAAAACTAGCCTCTTTTCTGGAGCAAATTGTCCTTCATTTAATTCTCTCTGATGCTTCAAAATCTTACTACTTTTGGATAACAACAATAAACAACCAGAGAAAGACACAAAAACAGAGTAACTCTTAAGATTCAGAGAACAAATTGAATCAAGCTCTCAATCATAATTATAACCATTAATTCTATTTGCTTTTGTTATTTATAAAGATATAATACCATATATTGCCCATATTGCCCTTCTTCTTTCAGGTGTCATGAGAAGTGTCCCTGACATTGAAAAAAAACTTGTCTAGTTAAACACATGACAAATAAATTCATGACAAATTAAAGAGCAAAATTATAAGTTGAGATCTAACCCAAGTAGAAGGTCTTAGCATACTCTTCGCAAACTTCTCGGCACCGATCATACGCTTCCTTCAACAAGCTGTCGGTCCGCGGAAAAGCCAAGTCGGGCTTCACGTCGGCATTCGACCGCAACTGCCGCTTCACCAGCGCCGCCTGTTTGAGCACCACATCATACACCTTCTTCACCGCGACCTCTCCTGCCGGATTGGCTACTAAGCTCGACAAGATCGGGAAGTTCGCGGTGTTCGCGGGCTCGATCCCGACGCAAGCATACTTCGAATCGGCATGCAGTGAGCACGAATTCGACCCGCGTTTTCTCCTCGGTATCTTCCTATCGTACTTTGAGGTGAATATCCTCCCGAAAGTTCGGTGAACATCGCCGTCGCGGAGCTCGGAGAATCCAACGGCGGGGGATGTAACTCGATGAAGCGTAATTGCCATTTGATTCAAAAAATGATCTAAGAATTAGAACCTCAAAATCCCTCCTCCTTTTTTAGTCACAACCAATTCTCCCTATCATGCTCTCATTTCAAACCAAGTACACAACCCACAAGATGCTCTTGAGTTTCCCTGCAAAATTCAGATATGACCATATTTTAAAAAGTGACAAAAAAGAAGAAGAAGAAGAAGAAGAAGAAGATGCTTAGAGCATATTCTGAACTAATTTTAAGGGAGGAAAAAACCTGAAAATGGTCACTTTTTTTTTCAGCTAGGAAACAGCAAGAACAGGAAAAGCAACCACCCAATAGGAGATTAATTATAAAACTTGTAAAAAAAAACAAGTGGGTGCTCTATTTTTTTCCTCTTCTTTTCTTTTTTTGGGTTCAAACTAGTAATAATAAGAGTTTCCACCACTACACACAAAGCCCAATAATGGAGTGCACCATATGAGTAATATTCTAGCTACATGCATCTAGTTTATAGCCCAAAGATTCCATGAACCCAAATGGGTTATTCTGTAGAATGTACCAAAAAATTCCAAATGTTGGAAAAAGCTGGTGGAGGTGCTGAACACCACTCACCTCTTATCAGCTATCAGTGTGTGTGCTGATTGTTGAAGATGACAACATGCAACAGCCCAAAATGAATGGAAAGTAGCAGAAGCCTCTTGAAACCATTAAGTGATCAACATCAAGAGAAAGGAGGAGCTCTACAGTCACAAATTATTCCATTCCACTGTTACATTCTCTCTCTCTCTCTCTCTCTCTCTCTCTCTCTCTCTCTCAATGTGTTTCTCTCTCATCACACCCTTTGTTTGGGGAGGATAGGAGAGACTATTCCCTGCACCTGGTTTATAGGTCCGTCTTATACACCGCGCTCTCGCGAACATGTTATTGCAGAGGTCCCAAAATTAGAATCTAATTCATACGATTATTTTCTACGGCACCGAAAAAGTCTGTTTGTTAGTTTCTATATATGTCATTTATTTCTCAAATTGACCAATGTTTGTTTTATATATTTTTTTAGTCACAAATACTCAGATTCATGCACACTGCTCACGGCCTTAGTTCGGTAGGAGCGCACTTACGAATGTGAGACTAATTGCCGTGTTGATGATATAAGTCATATCCATATGATTATTATTATTTTTATTATGTGAGGTTTTAATTTCAAGATGATCCAATGACATGGTGTATAAGGCACCTTCGTACACCCGGTGCATGCAAGAACAATTTCTGGAAGAGAGAGGGAGGGAGGAGTGGGAACACGTGGAGGGAGGAGGAACCAATGGGGATGGAGATAGGGTTATCGCATGAAAAGCTACGACCGTTTGCTTCAGGGCAAATGAGAAGCCGACACGTGGCGGGAGATCTAGGGGGCGTTTGTCGCACGGTGATTGTGGTGGGGAGGTGGCGCGTGTGGGTCCCAAAACGTGGTTACTTTGTCGGGTGCGCCATCGTTAAATAACCGTCGTAGGCGGAGGTGAAGCCGAGACCGCCGCCCACGTGTCCACGACCCCACGCCCCCCGCCCCTCACGTGGGATAAAAGTTTTATGAACATTATTATATGTCCAAAAAAAATAATTTGGAGACGCAATGGATGGATGCCGCGTGGCACCCGAACTTTCTCGATGGACGTCGCATAATCCGCCACGCAGGCCCCATTGCCCTGGCTATTGGGAGAGCCGTGAGGTTTTTACCGGTGCATCCGATGCATCATTTTTTTACTCTAAAATTATTTTTTTTATTTTTAATTATAACTTAATATAATAATAGAGATATATTTTATAATATTTAAAAAATATGTAAAAGAATTTTAAATCCTAAACTATAAATTTTTTTACATATATATATATATATATGTTATATTAAATAATAATTAAAAAGCCAAAAAATAAAATTTTAAAGTAAAAAACGATGCACGAGGTTCATCAAAAAAAGTCCAGCTGTTTCCCTCATTGGGTATATGCCACGCGGCATCCATCCATGGTCCCCAAATTGCTTTAGATGGACACAATGTCCAAAAAAAATTTATCCACTCGGGTGGGCCTCGTGCCACGTCACCTTCCTGCGCATTTATACGAGAAGAAACTATTTCCCTGCACATGGTGTATCCGTACACATTTCCATACACCACACTCCTAACATTCTTTTAGGCCATATGTGAAACTTAAAAAATTTTAATTTTGGGCTACATTGCCTCGTATCTATGAGTTGAATAAAAAAAGTAATCCTTTAATACTAAATTCTCTTTATATATTATACACACATTTCTTTTAGATGCTATAGATTGTATTTGTCGAATTAGATTTTGAAAGTAAAATATTAATCATTAAAAATATTATAATCTTGATCCAATGTACCAATGGCTTATTCAATATGATGATTTTTTTTTTTTTTTTGCGATTGAAAGTTAGGAGTTAAATTTTTATTTTTTGAAATATCTTCGCATCCAAAATTTTACTAAATAGTGTATTTCACCGGTTGAGAGATGATTTATTTTATTATGAAAAAAAATAAATTTTAATATTGAATATCGTATACTATATATTATGCTAAGCATTAAATTACACTATTCATTTACAGAATACAATCCTCTTCAATAAATCACAGTTTGTAGTGTAGAGTTACTATGCTGATGCTTCAGATTTTTTTACCCTCGGATTTAGAATTATATGGTTGGGATGATTAAGGTCTCCACAGGGTGATAAAGTTAATTCAAATGTTAAAAATAATTAAAAGGGTTGATTTAAAAACAAAAAAATCGAAAGCATCATATTCTCTATATTTTCGATAGCATAGTAGCTCTACTCCAATCTGTATATACACCATACTAGATAAATAATTATTGGATAAGCAGACAGTTTTTGTTATTTCTAAAGAAGAAGAAATTGGCGCATAGACCGGGTTCACCACGTCATGCGTGGACTGAGTAGTGTAGTAGGTCATTTCAAGGACTTTTTTTGAAAAAAAAAATTTATTTTAAAAATAATCTTAACAAATTTAAATTTATAAAAATAGCCCTCATTTCAAACTAACGAGGTCGATCGCATATAATTGGGTGGGCGTTGGGCTCGACGTGGTCACGTGTCGAGTGGGACGTGCAACTTCGACGGTGCACGTCTCTCTTATCCTTATTAATTATTATTATTGGTTAATTTTACACATATCTTTTTAAATATAATAAATTTAAATATATTTTTATAAAAATTTAATTTTTATATATTAGTTTTATAAAAATTATGATGTTTTTAAATATGTTTCTATCATTAGGATCTGTTAGAAAAAATTAGCTAATCATGCATAAAATAATTAATCCTAATTAGCTCATAAGATGAATTAATTTTTTTTTATCCTTTTTCAATTAACAGTTGGGACTTTTGAAGAGATATATTTATGATGGCAAAAATATCATTTTTACTTATAAAATAAATAGGACTTTAACACAGTAACAAATCAGAATGACATATTTGAAATATTAGGATTTTTGCAAAGTTAAACTTTATAAGAATATATTTATAATTTACTATATTTGTAGGAATCTGTATGAAATTAATCGTTTTATTATTATAACTAAAAGGGGGAAGGGGCCAAATTAAGTGCTAGGTACATTCGGTGCCAAAGCAAATACATTGTATCTAATAATAATTTTAATATTTTTATTCTAACAATAGTAAACATTTACTCTAGATATATCAATTTCTTACGTATATATAAATTGTGATAATAAATTGTGCATCGAAATTAGTGTGCTGGGAGAGTGGACGCATAATATCGCTAAATTATACGAAACCATGCACATTTAGAACCCTAATAAAATTATCTAAAACAAGTTAGGTGAAATTCAGGTTATCTAGAAATGATTACTCAACTTTTGAAAATTTAAGTTCTATAATTTAACCTTTTAAATAGTTTAATTTACCTAGTGCATCAAAAAAAATTTACTTCATATTTTAATTTTTTTTATTAAGTACATTCCGTATTTTCATTTTTTATTGGATAATAGAGTTTGAACAATCAAATAATTATAAAATGAATGGATAATAAAGGCGTGATGTACAATAGTCAACTAAAATAAAATAAAATAAAATGTTAGAAAGTAAAATAAAAAATTTTAAAGTTACCTGTAAGTTTTTCCTGTTTAAAATTCACATATATATATATACCATACTATACTACTATATATAATATAATATAATATATATATATATATATATATATATATATATATATATATATAAAAGTAGTTTTATATTAAATAATTGCAAAAAGTGTAAAAAGATTTAATAAGCTGAAGTTTTAGATGGGATAAATATTCTACTGACACATCCTAAATATCCTATTTCAATAAGGTCACTTTGTTAAATATTTTATAAAATTCTAAACATATGAAAAAATAATAAATAATTTAGTTATCATATCATATTTCAGATATGACATGATTGCTAATTTATCACTTAAGAGTTGAGCAGGTGCTAATTCAGTTTATCAAATCACTTTTTTAATATAATATAATAATTAATATAATAAATTTAAAATAATATAATAGTTAAGTATTTAAGTTGACTATTATTTTTAATTGGGTGTCTAAACATTTCCAACATATTTTTTTATTAGAAAAATAATTAAATGGAAGTTCTATGACCCAATTAAAATGGTTGATTTGTTAAGAGCTCATTCATATGGAATAACCACAAAATAGTAAAAAAAATTTTATATATACTAATGTTTTCATATTTAACAAACTTAAATTTTTAAGTTAAATAAATTTCATTCGTGTGTTATATTTTTGGACTCGTATATATGAATTTGGGCTGTGTTCTAAACTCCCTCTAACAAGATAACTTAAATATTATTTTTCTACAAGTTTAGTGCACATTGATGTGATTTATCTTTTTATTAGAGACATGTTTTAACATGATGGATACAATTAAAAGGACGAATCCCGTCCGTATTTTAGTGCTCCAAACGTAAACTCCTCGTATCCTTTGCATGAGATTTTCTTTCTCTCTCTCTTTTTTCTTTTTTTGTTTTTTTACACGTAGTACTCTAGCTATTCATTAGCTTCTACGCTTGTAATACCTTTTTTTCTAACTTTATTATTTATTGCTCCAACTCATGGGAAAAGTACACGTGGTTAATATCATGTGCCATGCATGGTAGGATATATCGTAGGAAAAATAAAATGAAATTAAGATCACCAACTACTGTCTTTTTATTCATTCAACAAGCTCCATTAATAAATGGTGCGCGTTTTCATGCATTAATCCAATTATATATATTGGGGTGTTCTATATGTACTTGTCTCTATTTCTTAGTGAATATAGTGATCATGTTTTTCGATGACACCCCTAACTTAGTGATTTTTAAATATGTTTTATTGGTTAAATAAGATAAGTATATTAATGAAATGTGCTAAAATCATTTAACTAGATAGAATTAATTAAGTTTTTTAAAAAAACAATAAAGAGGATCTTGAAAAAAGAAAAATAAAGTACGTTGAGGGGATCATTCAAAGTGACCTATAGTTGACGCGATCTTCATACATTTTTTTAAACTTTTTTTTTGGAATAAAAAAGCTCATTTTGTTTATTAGTAAGTTGAGTTATTAGCAGCTTGGATTTGCTTGGATAACATAAAATATAAAATCTCACATGAAAAGAGCATCTATTTCGCTGACTTGTTGTAGCTTCTAACGGCAAAAAAGAGCCAATAGTAAACTGCCACGTCATCTATTGGTAGAATATTTATAGAGGTGCTTTTAAGGACTTTTTCTATTAGTCAAAGTAGATATCTTAGTTGGAGGGTAAAAAGGGTTTTTATATTAAAAAAATAAATATATCACAAAAATGTCTTGTTTTTCTTTTTTTCTTTTTTTTTTTTGAGAAATGGGTAGCAAACTATCCGTTTCGTTTATTTCATTTAGAAATAAACTTAGCTGGAAATGTGAATCAACTAGGATTCGAACTTGGGACCTCGGGTACCAACCATCAAGCTTTTTATCACTTGCTCTAAGGACGGTCGGTTATATCACAACAATGTCAATACATCGATCAATTAATTTTGGGGATCCCTGCGGAGATAGAGACGAGATTTTTTTATTTTTTTTTCCCGTTGGTGGGGCTTGAAAATTCTAAAAATCTACAGGAACAGAGACGGAGATGGAGAAGCACCCCTCTGCTCCATCTATATATATTTGAGGGGTCCTTACATAGTTTTTTTTTATCTTATAGTTTTTTTTAATCAGTAGAGTCAATTATAAACACTAATTTTTTGATTTGTTGAAACTTCTAACCTCAAAACTGAGCCAATTATAAACATCCACAGCAACTATTTGTGGAATGTTTATAAAATGTTTCTTTAGTCAAAGTGAGGGACTTTTTTGTATTAAAAAAAAAAAAACAAAATATATCACAACTATGTCAATGTTGATGGACCTGATGGTCGGTTAAGTTTGGCCCACTTTGATGCATTTTGATTTAATCTAATCCCAACTCTCCATTATTTGAGTTTCTCAAAAAGATAGAATTTTCTTTTTATTTATTTATTTACTTTTAGCTAACATGGTATTAAAGATATATATAATTCTTTATTTTCATTTTTTTTATAGTTTTTTTCTGTTGCAGTTTAAACCTAACCATTACATATGCAGGGAATTAAACTCTAGACCATTTGGAATGGAAAGAGCTTAAGAGTAGCTTTGATTTTATGTTTTTTTAAAAGATTAGAGTTTTAAAGTAACAATTTATAGTAGTCATGTGCACCGATTTAATACTTTTGAGCGTCTAGAGAATTTGAAAATTACTTTAAAGTTTCTTTTCGACGAACACATCAAAGCACCAAATCCATTGAAAACATATAATAAATCCGCTTATTTAATTTCCCGTCTATATGTTTTTACTCTACTAAAATTCTATGGCTCAGAAGCGACCGGCCGATATATGATCGGCCGGATATCATATGCATACTTAGGCTTCGATTCGGCCCAACACCGACGAATATTCGGATGTGGCCCAACGCAACGTAACTACGCCCCACCCGACTCGACCTAATTTTTGCAGGCCCGAAAAGGCCCGGGTCGATTTGTTGGGCACGTTTGGAAGTTTGGAATCAAATCGGAAGCGCCAAGTTGAAATTTTTAATTTTGAAACTCGAAACTTATTTTCCTTTCCTTATTTTTTCTTCGAACATTATCCGAAGGTAATAAGTTAAAAGAATAAATTTTAATTTGCCCCCTGATGTGGTTTTGCACGTCTTTACTTTACAATTCTATAGTTTAAAGAGTTGCACTTAAATACCTTATATTAATTTTTGCTTTATTATTTATGATTTAAAAATTTATACTTAGTTATGTAAAAAAAAAAACTTTACTCCCCTATTTATTTAACAATATTTTTTAGATACAAATAAAAATAAAATTATAATGTAATTTTTTAAATTATGAAAATAAATTAAGCAACAAATGGGGCAAATTAAAATTCCCCCTAAATAAAATAAAATTATATTTTACACAAAGTTAAAAAAGATTAAAAAAAATAAAAATCATTTAATGGGATCCTCAGTACGAAAGAAAATCCAGCAGTGTACTATAGCGCTTTCATTCCAGTAAATATCCCATCCTTCCGAAATGACGTAAATACCCCTCCGAGCACGTAGACGCAACTATCGACCGTCCGATGGCTACAGCGAGAGGAATCCAACGGTCGACGCAGCATCCGCATAATTTTATTTATAGGAGTGAGAGGACGAAGCATAAAGCCAAAGAACTTTCCCGCATGCGGTTCGTTAGTGCGCGAACGCGACGAGCAACGGCCAATCCGTGGGGCCCACTTGCGCCGGGCAGATGCCACGTCATCAACGTCGGTGGGCCCACCACTTTATCCTGCGTATTCTCGTCCATTTTATCGCGTACAACGGATCGAAGCTCCTCCGTTACCTTTAACGGGTCCCGTACGGCGAATCCGTTAAGGCGGCGCGTGGTAACCCGTGATCGTCCCTTCGTTAGCCCGTCTGATTATTCTCTCAATATGCACCCTTTCTACAGCGCTTTTGCGCGAAGCTTAAAGCATTGTGAAGTATTATTAAGTATTAACTAGAATTATTATTATAAGAAAAATCAGTAAGGCTTGATTGAACACTGTAATGTAACAAGTGGAGTGCATTAAAAAATTCTATTGTTCATGGTTTAACAATTTCAGTTCGTGTTGTACAGAAACAACTGCATATTAATTAATTATTTATTTACATAATACATTCGAGTTATTCTAAATTTTAAATGCTTTTCGGTGAAACTGCTTAAATCCCTTTTTATTGGTAGTTAAATTTTGCTCAATTAAACTTCACGCAAAAGTTCATAAACAAATTATGAAAACCGAAAAAAACTCTCCTTCATTAATTATTAATTAAATGTATTTTTGTCCATAACTCATTTAAAGCTTCAAGATCTTGCTTAGAGTCTCTCTCTCTCTCTCTCTCTATACTAATTAAACACAAACAAATACGATAAACATATATCTTCTCATTAATTAGTTAATGGAAACAGTATATTTGCAACACGAGTGACATTTTTAATGCATAGGTAGAGAGAAAAAAGAGAAAAAGCAAAACGTAAAGCACCCTCCCCTCCTTTAATAAAGATGCATTTTGAGATATTGTAGAACAAGTCATTAGGTTCATGGAAAGGTTAACCACACGTAAGATCAACATAGACGTGATAGTGACCCAGAGGATCCATGCTCCAAATTATTTCATGCACTCGGTGTATATATAAATACATTTTTTTTTTTATAAAGTATATATTTATAAAATTTTATGATTAATTACTATTATTATAAAATTAAAATTCAATTCAATAGATTTGTTTCATGATGTTCAGAAGGCTACATATTAAAAAAGGTAAACTTTAAATATCCCCCGTGGTTTCACATTTTCTCATTTTAGTACTCTGTGATTTAAAGTGTATTAAGTTAGTACTCTGTGATTCTATTTTTCTTTTTTTATTATCCATTTCACTAATTTTTTTTGTTAAATAGTGACAAATTAAGTTAAAATTAAAGGGTACTAAAGTGAATATTTGATAAACCTAGGTAGGGTATTTGAAGTTTTTTTTGTATATAATTTAACAAAATATTAACGGAAGAAAAAAAATTCAGTGACAAAATTAAAATTAAAGGGTACTAAACTAAATATTCGATAAACCTAGGTAGGGTATCTGAAGTTTTTTTGTATATAATTTAACGAAATATTAACAGAGGAGCTGATGAAAAGAGAAAAATAAAACCATAAGGTACTAAATTGATGCACTTTAAATCATAGAATACTAAAGTGAAAAAGTACGAAACCATAGGGTACTAAATTGATACACTTTAAACCACAAGGTACTAAAATAAAAAAGTGCGAAATCATGTAGATAATATTTGAAGTTTCCCTATTAAAAATTATAAATTTAGAGCGCCAATGCTTTGTGAATCATACAATGTTTCTTTCTTTGCCGTTTATTTGTTGTATTATACGATGCTTAATTAGTTAATAGGTTTTTAAAAGGGCTAAATTACAGAAAATTTTTCCATAATAACTCGCTTTTTTACTTTCCTCCCACATTTAAAAACCTACACTTTGCTCCCTTGTAAAATGAAAAATGTTCACAGGGGGGTTACGGTGTGTAAAATAACAATTTTGCCCCTCGCCATTTTCGTCTTCTTCCTCATCTTCCTCAGCCGCTCTTTCGATCGGCCGCGATTTCTCTCCATTTCCTTCTCCACCTGCTCCCCTTCTCCTCCTGCACCCTCGCCGTCTCTCGATTTCGGCGACAGTAGAGAAGAAACCGAGGTGGGTGTTGATGGAGAGGTAGGCAAAGGCAACGAAGGCGAAGGCGAGGCGGCGGACGAAAGCGAAGGCGAGGTGGCGGATGACGGCGAAGGGGATGTGGGCGAGGGTGAGGCAGTGGAGGACGGCGAGATGGCTAGGCGG
The DNA here is from genome assembly GCF_001540865.1 of Ananas comosus. Taxonomy (NCBI): domain Eukaryota; kingdom Viridiplantae; phylum Streptophyta; class Magnoliopsida; order Poales; family Bromeliaceae; genus Ananas; species Ananas comosus. Next base: position 1,406,426 of record NC_033645.1, read on the forward strand.
CGAGGCGGCGGCGAGGTGGCGAGCCGGAGAGAGGCGAAGCAACAGAGAAGAGGGCGGAGGGGTATTTTCGGCATAAAAAAATGTTTTATAACGGAACCCTAACGGTAAGGGATGAAGTGCACATTTTTTATTTTATAAAGGGGCAAAGTGTAGATTTTTAAATGTCAGGGAGGAAAAGTGAAAAAACGGATTATTACAAGGGGGTTTTTTGTAATTTAGCCTTTTAAAAGTTATATGTTTTTGTACATAGGCCCGTTACATATTTCGGTGCGGTGCATGAGATGTGTAAATACACCGAATACATGATAATTTCTGGGGCTCTTCATTTTGGACTTTATAGAGCTATAATTGGACAAACTAGTCGAATTAATGGTCCAACAAATGTAGGTCATTTTCTGAGTCCAAATCAAATCAGATTCCTTGTAATCCAATGAACCACAATCTAACAATAGATGGGGTTCTTGTTGTTACCATATATATTACGTACTATATATGCATATATTATATATGGTAACATATATAAATATAGAGTTGAGCTAGAATACTATCGGTAGTAAACGAGCCGTTTTACTACCGATTTGTTTTCGATGATAGAACTTCCAAATTGACGATCGGCTCCGTTGAATATGATCTATACCACTTGAAGTGTTTAGAAATCAAATTTCAAATTTTTTCGACATCATTTACCTAATGATTAAAGGGTTTCAAAATTTGTAAATTTAATGATCGATAAGAGGCGTTTTTTCGTTTAACGGCGTAAAGATATCCAATCAATTGAATTTTTGTTAGAAAATTCGTTAAACTGTTTAAAACAAGATCTATACTCTTGATCTTGATTACAAGACTCCTATCATCATTTTTTAAAGAGTATTCATTTTCAGCTATTTATTTTTCTGTTCACTTGATGGATAAAAGAACAATATCGAAAGTGCGTAAAATTTGATTTCTAGGTAGTTTAAATGGTTTAGATAATATTTAATGGAGCCGATTGTCAATTTGGAAGCTCTATCATCGAAAAAAAAGAAAACAGGGAGGAAAAGAAAGAAAAAGAAAAAAGAGGGAAAAATTATGATGCTTAATTGATTCTCTAGGTGAAATGTCACCTCAATTGTCCTCTATATTATAGTTTATTTGTTGATGATTAAAGGTTTGATTTTAATTTGTTGTGATGTTTTGAAGTATATATTAAGGTGAGAATAATGTCGGTGCATCGTCGTTTTCGGATTAACAACTTTTAATGTTCAAACTTTGTGTTTGGCTTATTAATTCAATTTATTGTTTATGCAGTCTCTTATCGTTCTTACGCATGCACTTGGTACGATTAGTATTGTTTAGACGAATAATTAGTACGTTCTTCATTTTGTTGTTAATCCAACAAAGGACGATAGATTTAATGCAAAATAAAATTCAAACTAAATTTGTGTATTTTTCATGATGCATTATTAATAATGAGATATTTTTCATCGTACTTTTTGGCGGGATCAAGTGTGTGCTACACGGCAATCTCAAGCAAACCCTAAGTAAAACAATAAAACCTTGGATTTTCCTATCCTAAGATAAGAATCCTCCCCTTTGTTAAATTAATTAAATTATTAGAAAACGACATTTTTACATTTATATTCAAAACCCTCTCCCACAATTAGACATGAAATTGTTTAATAAGTTTAAGACATGAACTTCATTAAATTGAAAGAAAATAAAAAAAAAAAAAAAGTTAGGAATGGAGCAAAACTCAAATTTAGGACTTCATACTCTTATACTATGATGAATTAAGTGAAACAACTATTAATTCTCCAAAAACTTAAGTGATTAGAGAACGACATATTTGTATTTTATATCCAAAACCCTTATTGGTTTCTTTCTCACCATACCGTGGGTAATAGGGATGTCGACGGGTCAAATTTGGGATTGATTTTTAAAAACCTGAAATTGACAAATGAAATCGAAACCCCAACTTACAATGCAACGGGTTTTGACAATTCACATCCAAAACCAAATTCGATCGTAAATCCGAAACTCAAACACAAACCCGAAAATCAATCCAAAACAATTATTTTCTCTTTACCATGTTTCAAAATATATTATATTAAAATTTAAAATTTTAAACTATAAATTCAAATATAACATCAAACGTTCATATACAACATATAATATAAAATCTATTCAGTTTTGGGTCAGGTTTTGCAGGTTTAGGTCGGGTACTGACAAAATCCATGACTGATCTTGTACATCTATATCCATATTTGAAGATATATTTGTTTAGTATTCGAATAAGCCAATTTCGTTCGAATTGAGTTCTGATAAAATTTCGGATATCCGTTCCCGTTGACATGCCTAGTAGGGGACTCTAATACATCACCCCTGGAAATAAAGAGGGGTAAAGAAGAGGTTCAGATTGAGCTTATCTTTGGCCTCCTCGTGATCACTGTCACAGCATATATTCTCATCAAAATTAACAAAAAGAGTACATCTCTGGCCTACAAGAAACACAAAGCAAGAAGAGCCCACAAGACACACAATATATAGCTTTGGTGTCCTCTTGCACCAGTCCAAGAATATTTCCTTGAATGGGACCCCAAGCATATATTTATATATCATAGGGACCTACACTGTTGGAGATAAATAGATAATAGAAGTATAAAAAGGCCTCTATTGGCTGATTGGCTCCATAGCCTTATCATCTCTCTGTAGAAGGGCTAGTGCTTTAATTGGTGGGGTTTTTGTTGTGCTACCTCATTAGTTCTCTTTCCTCTCCTACAATGGCTTGTGAGTTTGAAGGGGGGCATAACTCATTTCGAGGTATGTTCCTTAATCTATTTTTGGCCGTGTTATTACTTATTAATCGCCATTAGATAAAATTCATTGAATCTGATCAGTAGTCAACGACTAAATTCAAGCAGATTCAATAATTCTAATCTGTGCGTAGTAAAAAGGATCCAACATGTCAATAACGAATAGTCTTCTTCGCAACTTATAATGTTAATTTGATTTGATGTTTATTTCACTTTGGTGTGGTTAGTTGTGTGATTAAGTGAAGGAAAAGTAAGATGTACTCTTTTTGAATAATTTGGTTTACGTGTGTATTAGCATCATCATTAACGGAAAAAATGGCTCAGCCAACCAGACAAGTAATATAAAATTTAGTTTCCGCGTTCTAAGCTACTTTACCTTTATAAGGCTTTTTGCTCATGCAGTCATGCTTCCTTTTTGAAGTACATGATAACATATCTAAAATGACAATATAGATATAATTAGAGATTTAAGAATAAAAAAAAATCTTAAGGCTTTGTTAATTAGGATGAATAAATATTTTATTTTGTATATCTTTCCCACTTATTCAAAAAGTATGCAGTATTTAGCAGATGAGGAGTATAATTAAATGCCAAGAATCGATATTATATTCAGCCTTCGAATTATTTTTTGGACTAAGATAAATATTAATCACTTAACAAATGAAATATTCTATCCATTAAATTATGAATATTCTATCCTATTAAATTATGAAATATTCTATCCTATTAAATTATGAATATCAAAATTTCTCAAAGAGAAAAATTAAATTTCTAATTTCCTACCATACAAGAATGTTTTCATATCAAATCAATTATCATTATTAGATATCTTATTTCGGCATCTAAAGAATGCGTAATTAAGTTTGAAGACCTCTCGTAAGGAGAAATATGCAGAATAGTTGTTTGTCACTAAACATTTAAGAGAATAAGGGTCAGATTAAGCCGCCAAAAATTGATTATTCAAACTAATTAAGGACCATTAGGGGGCGCCGCATAACGTTATTGGTAAAAATGAGTTGGGCGAAACTATATAGAGATTTTCTTTTTCAAGTAAAAACTAAAAAATATGAAAATATACTTCTCCATTTTTTAGTAGGATCATTTAAATGATTATATCTTAGCATGACTTATGTAATATACATTATATAATATTATATATGTAAACAAACAAGCAAACAAACCATTTTTCTAATATAATATTTCATCAAATGTAACGCAATCTCTTGTAGTTTCAAACACAATCTTAGTTTATCGTATGTAACGCAAACTATTTTTCTAAACAAACCATTTTTCTCTAATTCTATCAACTTTTCAGATCCAAAGAGGAGCAAAAATGAAACGGAAAACATAATTAACATCTCATGCAAAAAAACATCCAAACATTTTTTTTTTTAAAAAAAAGAAATTCTAATATACAGTAGAAACAATCTAAAGATTATATCCTACGTGGATTGTTATTGTCATGTTGCACGTCCCACCAACAACTAAACACAATGTACCCTACCATATTGTAAAAAGGTGAAACATGAATAATTTTTTAAAATTAATAAGATAAAATATAAATCATTTCATGTGCTGAGCTTATTGGAATCTTATCAACTTATCCATAATAGTTAAGGAGGATACATGAACCAATCGTGGCCACGGAAAATGGATCCAAGTGCTCCACGAAACGCACCACTTTTTAGTGGCCTCTATAGCCATGGGCCCGAACGAGCCAATACAAACCGATCCAAGTGCATCCGACTCGGAAATTGGCTCGCTACTTTTATACCTATTATTCTCTTATTTTATTTTAGTGAGAACTAAATTATAACACTACAGAGATTCATTATCGTGTCTTGGAAAGTAGGGCTCGTAATCTAGCTCGTTGTTTACGAGCTAGCTTGTGTGCGGCTCGAAATGTACTCGAGATCGATTGACTCTTTTAATAAACGAGTCGAACAACAGTTGAATTTTTCAATTCGAAATCTTAACTAGCCGAACACGAGCCGAAAGTCTAATTTGTTGTTCGCGAGTCAGCTCGCATATTCGGCTTGGTAATAAACGAGCCGTAACAAGAGCCGAGTGCGAGCTGGGCTTTTCAACTCGATATTTTAATGAGTTAGCTCGTGGTCGATTTGTTTCATAAATGAACAAATATGAGCCTGACCTAGCTCACTCATGTTCTGCTCGTTGAGAGCACTACTAAAAAGTTTTGAGTAGCTTTTTGTTTTTTTTTTTTTTTGGAGAGATAGATAGCATGCTACTTACTTCGTTTATTTCATTTAGAAATAAACTTAGCTGGAAATGTGAATCAACTAGAATTCGAACTTAGGTCTCGGATGCCAACCACCAAGCCCTTTGCGACTTGCTCTAGGGATGGTTTTGAGTAGCATTGCATGTTACATTTTAGTTCTTAAACTTTAATTTATTATAATTTTAACTTAATTTTTTAAATTATTATAATTAAGTGCTACAATCTAATTTAGTTAGCTAAATATTAATGAATTGATGATATAAAATTGATGTAATATCTTAATTATTACCGCATCATCAATCACAACATTACTACATTACATCCATATTTGCAACATATTAATATTTAGCTAAATTAAAATTGTAAAACTTAATTACAATAATTTTAAAAAATTAAGTTAATAATTATAATAAATTAAATTTGAGAACCAAAATGGTAGGCTCTTGATATTTTTAAGGACCAAAAGAGTAATTTATCCGAAAAAATCGGTGTTCAACAACTTAATTTATGACACGCATCAGCACGATTATTTTTTTATATAATTTATCGATAGAGGAAGTAAAGTGAAAAAAAAAAAAGAGTGAAATTTCAATTTGTCCTTTTTTTTTACCTTACCATTTTATGATTAAAAAATTATACTTAATTTAAGAACTTATTATTAAAAAGAGTTAAACAGAATAGTAAAATAATACTTGTTATAAATCACAAGATATTAAAGTACAGATTATAATATGATAAATATTATATAATATTGCTCAGTAATTTTCAAAAAGTATTATTTTACTATCTTATTTAATTTTATTTAACAATGTATTTCTAATGAAACTAAAATAAAATTACATAATAATTAAATATAATTTTTTAACCTCGGACATTAAAATTGTCCTAAACTACATGATGACAAATTGAAATTTACTGAATCTGAAGCTTAGATAAATGTTAGAAATAAAATAAAATAAACACGAAATATCGTATCACACTATAAAAATTTAGTATCTAAATTTCAAAATTATTCTAAATTTTTAAGTCTATTTAAAATAGTGGTAAAATATAAGATTTTTAATTTGATATAAAGTATAAAAAATTCTCGATTGTGTTCCTTTTTTTATATAAAAATCCATAAATTTTTATTGTTGTTATTTTTTTTTATTGTTTAAGTCAAATTTGGGGACCACTTTGTCCTCGTGCGTGGCCCTGTAGACCACTCCAAGGTTCTTTTTGGATTTTTATTACGTGGGCCCCACCACGCGTCCGACGTGGCAGCAGATCATCAGGCAACTTGGCCGAGCCATCTGGAACATTCGGCCAGCTGTCTTTCGCGTACGGTCGTACACCGCGGTGCACCATGTCACTCCCTGCACCACTCTCTCCGAGCCGTTGATTCTTTTCTCAAACTTCAGCAAGCAGCAGCTTCTTCCCCTTCAGATTTTATTAGAATCATTTTAGGCGGCGGTGCACGGGCTGATAGGTTGCACCGAGTGTAGGCAAAGTTCTACTTTCGCTGATTTAGGTGAATTTAATATAGTACGGAGAACACCTCATCAAAAATGAAGTTGATGACATTACTTATTTTAAAATGGCATATAATAGGAGAATTTTCCGTACATTTTTATAAAAATTTTATTTTTTAACTTTAATGTACGGATTCATTGCATTTTGTAGAATTTTTTTTTTATTGTTTGGTTTGTTGTTAAAGTTGCCTAATGACTAAACAGATATGAAAATCATGTTAGCTTTAATTTTATGCAGCAAAGTTTTTTTTAGAAAAAAAAAATTTTGGAAAAAAAATCGTATTATACACTTCATTCATTTTTTAAAAAAATTTTAATAGAATATATAAAATTATTAAATAGAATTCAATTACCAAATCGTGTGCTACGGGATGGTTGGTTTCTATGCAACAAAGTTGCTATTATAGTTATATTAATTTAAGGTTAGTGAGTAATGACAAAGTTAACCTAACAATTGTGCTAACTTTATGGTGAGTGGCCATGATGTTATATTAATCACTCAAATTAAGAAAAGATAATGAAGGAGCGTACTTAAAAGCAAAACTGACGTAACAACAATATCAATTTAAGTTCAATAACAACACAAGTAGGCCTAATAGCCTTATTACTTCATATCAAATAACGACTGTGTTAACGATGCTTGTATTTAATGAAAGATAACAGAAAAATAGAGCTTACTTAAGTGCAAATTTGATAGAGTGATCATGCTAGCTGTTTAAGCGCAAAGAGAGCATACTGTAAAGCAAAGCCAACATAACAATTATGACAACTTTAGTTCGGTAAATACAAAGTTGGCCTAGTACCAAAGCTACTTACATTAACAATAACAATTATGTAAGTTTTAAGTTCAGTAAATATAAAATTAATCTATCAGCCAAGTTACTTTAATAACATAAAAGAGCCCACTTGCAGAGGACATTATACTTTGCAGTGATTTTTGTATTTCGTTTTTTTTTTTTCATAAAAGAGAATTTAGCTAAAGATATAAAATAATTAGACTTTAAACTTAAAATTTTGTACAGATACAGCACCCCACAGGTCCCGATTGTGACTTGGTTCAATAAGACTCACGCCACTTCGAATATAACTCGGTTCAACATGGCCTCCCGTTATATAGCAGAATACTGATCCATTTAAGTTAATATTTTAGATGTCAATCATCAAACTTTTCGCCACTTATGCTAGAGATGGTGGATTTAACAATGTCAGAATTGAAGCTAAGGATGTAAATATTTAAGTGGCTGAACAGGTTCTCGAAATGTACTGATGCACCCGGTGCAGGTAAAAGCTTCCACCAACCCACGTATCCTAAACAGTAAATACCGGTCCCCTACAGTACACGGCGCGCCCCGCTCGTGGCATTTTCTCGGACTCCGCTCTCTCTCTCTCTCTCTCTCTCTCTCTCTGTCTCTCTTCTTTTTACTCCGTGTCTCATCCTCCCATCACCATTCTCTCTCTCTTTTCGCCTCTTCTTTTAACTCCGAACCCATTTCTCTCCACCATCGTCGTCGAGCTTAGAATCGCTGTTTCTCGCAGCGCTTTCGCGTCGAGAAGTCGTTTTCCATCGGTCGCCAGGGCTTTTACTTCGCGGTAAAGCTGATCGTGATCATCGAATCCGGTTTGTGTTGCTCCTTCTCTGCATTTCTAAGCTAATTTCTTACTATTGAAGTAATGCGTGCGTTTTTTTTCCCCCGTTTTTGCCATTTATTTGATCTTAATGTTAGGGTTTTGATGGTGTTTGGAGGAGGCTGAATCCCGATCATCAATTTATGCGGGCGTTATGTGCTTAGATTTTTGGGCCTCTGGGTTTGATTAGTGTTTGAATGAGGATCGGTGATGTTGGGGATGGGAGTTGATGTTGATTTACTATGCTTTTGCTTTTTGTTTTTGCGTCGCAGTTTAGGGATTTTAAGGACATTAGATGCACTTAATTTCCCTACTTTTTCCCCTTTATTTTGTGCTTGATTGTTCATTATTGGTGTTTTAATTATTTTTATGAGTTGTTCTCTTTTGGTTTTGGAGAAATAGAGATTTTTCTTTTTTAACATGAACGGAAGTGTGATTTTTTCATTTGTAGTCGAATTTGAAGATCCCTGCTAGAAATTTCTGTTTTGAATATCTTTATAGAAATTTTAGTTTACAAGAGTAATGCTTGTGCCATTTTGCTAGTTGGTATGCACGTTGTTTCAATTTGTGTTATATTGTGTATTAATTTTTCTCGGCAATTCTAGAAATGAAGCTGCATTTTATTCAGTTCGTCGATGCATACGACAAGGGATGAGGCATAGGGAAAACAATCAAAAATTGTTGTGGATGGAAAGTTTCTTCAAAGGGAAAAAAAAAGAAGCAAAATGATAGTGTTTTCTGGTGTTGGGTTTGGTAGAAATCGAATTGTTTAGTAGTTCTCTGTTGTTCTGTTGCAAGTAAATTTAGTGGAAAAGTAGGTGTCCGTTGCATTGGCTTTTGTAGTCCATGGAATGTTATCTGGTAATTGGAAAAGATAAGTGCTCATTTGGCATCACTTTTTTTTGGTTTCTGATTTTCCACAAGTTTATATAGTGAAACGTACTTTGGGATTGTTTTGTCTTTTAACTATTGTGGAATTTTTGTTTTTGTTTTTGTTTTTTTTTTTTTTTTTTTCCCAAACCTTGCTAATATTTGTATATATGGGAGCATTGGTTTTGATGATCTTGCTCCTTTGCAGTCCTCAACATGGTGCGAAAGCAAAGAACTGAGCCTCCTGCTGGTGGGGAGAGCTCAGGTCCTCGAGAGCCGAGTGGCAGCGGTGGACGAGGTTTCCCTGAGCGCACAGTTGGTCCTCCTGGTCCTCCTCGAGTAGGAGGTGGCAGAGGAGGAATCAATCCTCAGCAACCACAGCAAGGGGCTCACAGAAGAGCATTCTATCAGGGACGAGGCAGTGGAATGCACCCTCACGGTGCAATGGCTCCACAGCACTCAGGCAACCTAGTCGCTGAATACCACAGCGGGGGCCAGCCGAGAGGCGGCATGCCACCTCAGCAACATCATGGTGGCCGTAGAGGCGGTATGATCGCAGGTCATTCTAGACCTCTGGCTCCCGAGCTGCACCAAGCAATGCAAGCTCCTCCACCTCAGAGTACACCTCCATCCTCGTCACAAGCAGTTCTGTCACGAGCACCGGAAATATCCGCTGCTCAGGCGGCTGAACAGTTCAAACAGCTCTCCGTTCAAGATGAAGCTGCAATCCAGCCCGTGGCTCCACCTGCTTTGCCGAGCAAGTCGATGAAATGTCCTTTGCGGCCCGGGACTGGTAGCTTTGGCGACAAATGTCGGGTGAAGGCGAACCATTTCCTTGCTAAATTGCACGATAAAGACCTTCACCACTACGATGTATGTTTTCTTCCCCACGCATGCGATTTTGATTGTCGGTGGGTTTTGCTTATGTACTATGTATTTAGCTTGTGATACTATAACTCTCGTGCAATCAGGTTACCATCACGCCAGATGTCAAATCTCGTGGTGTTTGTCGTGCTGTGATGGAACAACTAGTCAACCTGTACAAGGAGTCCCATTTGGGAGGACGCCTTCCAGCCTATGATGGGAACAAAAACCTCTATACGGCCGGCCCACTGCCATTCACCTCTAGCAAGTTTGATATCACTTTAGGCGATGAGGATGATGGTTCGGGCTCTGAAAGGTCTTTTCCTTTTGTCTTCCACATTTCTTTCACAATGTATACGTTGTTTTAACTCTTTTGTTTGTTTGAATGATTTATAAAGTGTTAATGCTCTTTAGGCGGCAGCGGAATTTTAAGGTTCTTATCAAGTTTGCTGCCCGTGTTGATCTCTACCACCTCAAACTCTTTTTAGCTGGTAGGCAAGCAGATGCCCCACAAGAGGCTTTACAAGTTCTTGATATTGTGCTCCGCGAGTTGCCCACTGCTAGGTAGTTTAAGATTCTGCCTAATTCTGCAGATTCAGTTGTTTTCATTTGCTGAATATCAAACTCAATTGTATGCATTTCGATGGTCACAGATATGCACCTATATCGCGGTCATTTTATTCACCTGATTTGGGGACAAGGGACCCACTTGGAGAAGGATTAGAAAGCTGGCGTGGCTTTTACCAGAGCATTCGCCCTACACAGATGGGCTTGTCGCTTAACATCGGTACAGTAATATTTGGGTTTTCTGCTATGTGGCCTCAGCTACAACTTTTGAATTTCTAATAGATATGTGCACTGCACAACCCAAATGAACTGTTACCTGAAATTTAGAAATTTGGCATATACAAAATAGTTAAAGAAGCACATAAACAGTCAATTTGGTCATGTACTGCATTGGGCGTAAATGTTGGATGCAGTATGCAATTATCTTGTTTGTTTTTCTTTTCATTTTCTTAACTTAGAATTCTGTCCGGCCCTCTTCTGGGATATGTTATTTGGTAATGTATTTTAACTTAGTGATGTATTTTGTTGCTCTATAATTTTCAATTGATGCCGTCCATCCTTTCTGTATCAACTTAGAATCTTTCGATATCATCTCTACTGCACACAGATTTGTCATTATAATTCAGTTTAGTGATATGAGAAGGTATTTAAATGAGACGTCGTATTTTGTTATTTAGTTGGAAGTAAATGGTTACCTATTTCTTGTACTTGCCATGTTCCACCAGATATGTCATCCACTGCATTCATCGAGGCACTACCTGTTATCGATTTTGTTGCCCAACTCTTGGACAGGGATATCCAAGCTAGGCCACTGTCTGATGCTGAATGTGTGAAGGTTTATATCAATATTCTTGCAGTCCTTCTGCTAATTTTTAAATGCACTGCTTGGTGAAAAGATTGCTTATAAAAGGTTATTACGGTTCTTTGAAACTTTTGGTAATTTTCTTTTCTTTTCTTTTCCTTTTTTGCTTTGAGTTGAACTTTTCATTTTTCTTCTTCTTTTATTTTTGCTTTTCCATTAATTAAAACAATTTGTTATTCTTGGCATAGATCATTCGGATTTATTCCCTAGTTTATCTTTGAATTATTTTTCTCATTTGAGAACTTGATACTGATGTATATTATGGCTAACAACCGGTATCTACCAATGATGAGTCATTCTTAGAGTAAAGATGTGATTTTCCTTTATATGTCTATCTGGTCTCCAGATCAAGAAGGCTCTGAGAGGTGTAAAGGTTGAAGTTACTCACCGTGGGAATATGCGCAGGAAGTATCGCATATCTGGTCTGACATCACAGGCAACTCGAGAACTGAAGTAGAGAATTTCATACTCTTATTAGTACTTATTTCTTTTGATGCTATAATCTCCGGTGCAGTAAATTTATAATTTTTTGCTACTGAAATGCTTATCAAACAGATTTCCAGTTGACGACAAAGGAACAATAAAATCAGTTGTGCAATACTTTCAAGAGACATATGGTTTCACAATCGAACACACCAATTTGCCTTGCCTTCAGGTTGGCAGTCTGCAGAGGATAAACTATATGCCTATGGAGGTGAGCTTGCCAATCTATGCCCCTTTTCTTCTTGTCAGTGCAATGGATTAGTTTCATGCTTGCGTAGGCATTCTTCTATTAGTCTATTTTTGCCAAAAGAGTTCTTACAGTCTTATTATATTATAGTATTAAACTTCATGTCAAATTACGGAAATGATTCAGGTATGCAAGATAGTGGAAGGGCAGAGGTATTCCAAGAGATTGAATGAGAGGCAAATTAATGCTCTATTGAGGGTGACCTGCCAGCGGCCATATGAGCGGGAGCGTGACATTCTTCAGGTAACACATTTGACTTTTCTCATCAATCTCTGCATAAGTTATATTCTTAACTTATGTTCTGGTAAAGATACTACGAGTCCAGCTCGGATACTTTTGGAAGCACAGTGATTTGTGTTTCCAAGTCGTTTTTGATGACGAGACATCCGAATCGACGATCGGCTTTGTTAGACATAACATACACTATTGGAAGCATTTAGAGACCAAATTTTATGATTTTCGACATTATCTGCCTAGTGATCAAAAGGCTCAACAGTGAACTTTTAAAAGGCCGATGTAATACGTTTGTAAGTTTAATAGTGTAGAATGATGAAAGTTAGTCAAAAATTTAATGGAAATTTTTCTGCACTATCTAGATCATAGTCACTACCTCTGAAATGAAATGTAAATATTCCATTATTATTTTTTATCAGATTTTTATTTTCAGCCGTTCATTTTGAGACTATTTTTTTACTAGGTAAATAGTATCAAAAAATAACAAAATTTGGCTTTTAGATGCTTCCAATAGTATAGATCATGTCTAACGGAGCCAATTGTCGATTAGGATGTCCCATTATCAAAAATAATTTGAAAGTACACAAAAGTATTTTAGCTTGACTCTATATACATACGTGTCATAAAATCAAAGTATATACTCTTTTTCTTTGGGATATGCTTGTTGGGATCAAAAAAATTTTGAAATTTGAAATTCAAATTGAGAATATAGATGGAGGGAAATTGACGTGATTAATGGTTGCCTTAGATGACCAACTATTAAAAGGAAAAGAATTAAAAATATATTGTTGCCTTCTTTTCAAATTCTTTTGAATTATTTCCCTAAACAAAGAGGGCCTAGAATCACTATAAATGACACTATGGAATTCAAAAATGAATCTCTTGGAGGGAGGAGAAAAAAAAAAAAANACTTAGGGTCTAGTCAGCCTTTTGCTCTAGCACATATACCTAGAGTGAAATCCTTACCCGATCGAGCTCTAATACATATACTTAGAGTTCAAATCCGACTACCCCTAATACATATACTTAGGGCTTAGTCAGATCTTCACTCTAGCACATATAACTAGAGTGAAAAACTCGGTTAATCGTGATACATATACTCAGGAATTAGCCACTCTCTACTTTCGGGTAATTCGACCCACCTCAATACATATACTTGAGGTCTGGTCGCATCTCCATCTTGGAACATATAACCAAGGTGGATATAATCGGACTCTAAGACATATACTTAGAGCCAATTAAACTCTAATATATAGAGTTTAATATCGACTAGGTCTTAACACATATACTTAGGATCTAGTTCGACCCACCTCAATACATATACTTGAGGTCTGGTCACATCTCCGCCTTGAGATATACAACCAAGGTGGACCCGACCGCCATGTCATCAAAACTTCAACCGACCACCGATTCGCTAAATTGAAATATTCATGTACAGTGGGGGTATGCCCCTGCTTAAGCCATGTAAACGGCAAATCATATCAATAAAATTTTATTTGTCTGTTTTGTCTCTTTTATTATCAGCATTTATATTTGGTCTCTTAATCGAGGGTTCCTTAACACCGAAAGTGTGGGGTAATTAACAACAAATTCTTGAGTCTGTTGGAAGCCATGAACCTATAATCCTGATTTCAAAATAAAACATAAACAAATTTTATCTCTACCATGAATGACCACTCGCCCTAGAAACAACCTACGGCGGGGCCGGTTCGTTCGCGGCAGACAATGCTAAATAGAGTTTGATGTAAATTAACTAGCGCTTTGAAGTGATCTCAATTTGACAGCAATCATCTTTTTTATGTCTTCATGATTTTCTTTAGACGGTTCATCATAACGACTACCAGAATGACCCCTATGCAAGGGAATTTGGAATTAAGATTAGCGACAAACTTTCATTGGTTGAAGCACGAGTTTTACCAGCTCCAAAAGTAAGTTTATGGAATGTACATATTTCCATTAAAACAACCTTTCTGCAAATCCTAGAAAACATGGTTTTTTTTTTTTATTGAAATGAAGAAATGCAGAGATATTGATTGCATTTTGTTTACTTTTCAGCTTAAGTACCATGATACAGGTAAAGAGAAGTACTGCTCGCCAAGAACTGGCCAGTGGAACATGATGAATAAGGTAACTTATGGAAATTTTTCATTCCACCTATTTTGTTTCGTTGTTCTTGTCTCTAAGGTTCAATCAAGTACAATATTCCTTCTTTTGGTATACCATCCCAATCGGCCATATTATGAAGGATTTAACTTTTGCTATATTTATTAATATGGCTAACAGGGTTTTGATTAATGCATTTAGTTTTGGTGCGAACTTATAATTTCTTGTACTTAGAAGTGAACACACTTCTTACAACTTTGTGCTTTGGAATTAAAGTTGTTTGTTTCTTAGAATGGATCAGGCATTTTGGTTCCTGAAAGAACAACATTTTGTACCTTCTTTCTGCCAGCACCTACCATTCTAACTAATATGCTCTGTATATTGAGTCTTCATTGTGACTAACTTGCACAGGTGAATCTTTTCATTTTTGCCTTGTGCATCCTACAATTCTCTTAAAGAAAGTTGGCTCCAAAATTTTTTGAGGTCTTCCATGTACATTTTTGTTAGACTATGTAGTCATTTCTTTGATATTTTTTGTCGAGTTCATGAAAGGACAGGTGGACAAGTAAAACTTTTGTTGTCTTATCAGATCTGCCAGTGTTGTTATTTCATTCTCTTCTGATTATTTTCATTACTTGAACTGAATAGCTATTTGCAGTTACTGGTAAAACTTTAGTGCTTGTTTTCTTTCATCCGGAAGATTAGTATGAGAAAATTTGTTTTTTTTTCTTTGCTTTGTTTTTTCCTAATATTGTAGAAAATGGTAAATGGTGGGAAAGTGAACAACTGGAGGTGCATCAATTTCTCTCGCAAGGTCCAAGAAAGCATGGTCCAAACATTTTGTAGTGCACTTGCTCAAATGTGCCAAAATTCAGGAATGGCAAGTCTCTATGTGCTGTGATGCTTCTTTGGATGGGTTGTAATACCCATCCCTTGCTTTAGTTTCATATTCAATGTATAATGAAACTTAAAAGGTGATCTAAATGATGCAGGAGTTCTTCCGCACACCTGTTCTTCCACCATATAGTGCTCAAGCTGACCAAGTGAAACAGGCTCTGAGCGCATGCTTTCGTGAATCCATGAGAATTCTCCAACCTCAGCAAAGAGAGCTCGATCTGCTTATAGTGATATTGCCAGAGAACAATGGTTCTCTTTATGGTATGGGCTCTCAACAATATTCTAGCAATTACTCATATAGCTCCTTCCTACGAATTTTTAACACAATTAAGGGGCTTTTACAAATGTATTCCTGCAAATTCCTATCTTTGCATATATAGATATACCCCTGTAAAATCTGAATTTTCATACTTATACCTTAAATTGCAGTTTTTAAGTAAAATATCTTCAAGTTGAGGAGCCAACCAATTCATGCGTTGAAGTTTGTACTGAACTAGAAAAAGAATTTTCCAAAGTGGGGTGCGCAAGAGGTTGTATACAGTTAAAAGAAAAAAAAGGAAAGTTTCTGAAGGGTATAGATAAAAATTCAGATTTTGCTATGTTTATGTAATTAATTTATGTTGCAAGGGTATATATGTAAATTATCTGTACAAAATATTTGAAGCTGCTCACTGATTGGTGATTATGTTTGCATTATTGACCTAGCTGCTGCTTTTCTTGTGTAATAGGTGATCTGAAGCGGATCTGCGAGACAGATCTTGGATTAGTCTCACAGTGTTGCTTGACTAAGCATGTCTTTAGAAGGAATACGCAATATCTTGCAAATGTTGCTTTGAAGATAAATGTGAAGGTGCTAGTCATAAAAGGTCACTTTTCTACCATTTTTTCCTTCCCCATTCTTCATTGAGCTTGACAAGGTTGTCTATGATCTAAGGTTGGAGGAAGGAACACAGTCCTAGTTGATGCATTGCTGAGGCGTATACCCCTGGTCACTGATACTGATACGCCCACCATAATTTTTGGTGCTGATGTAACACATCCTCCTCCCGGAGAGGATAAAAGCCCCTCCATTGCAGCCGTAAGTAGATTGACCTTGTTGCCGCACTTTTTTCATTATATTATCACGTTTTATCTCTTCGGGGTTCTTTTAAATTGACTTCCATGCTGTTGGAAATAAGTATTTGTTAGTCACAGAAAATCAAAATTCATGAATTTTTTATGCTTTTTATCTATGCAGCAAGTGGCAGCAAAATAAACAGTACATTTAATAATATTTCTAATCGTATCACAGGATTCCTGTGCTGACAATCAAAATCATTATTCTCTATTAAGACATGTAAAAGTATTATCTAATAAAGTTTTAACTTATTCAAATAGTAATTAACCTTCTAACTAGCACGTAACTTTCGTCAACCATAAAATTATCTAATTTAAGAAGGCTTGATGAATAGGTAAAAAGTGTCCGAAAGACCATAATGTCTGGTTTCCAGTAGCTTCAAATACTTAAAAGACATTTCAACTCATTGAATTAAAGCCCGAGCATCGATTTTGGGAGGAAAATGTTTCGACCCAAATCCTCTTGAGAGTTAACCTAGCCTCTCTCTCTGCTTGTCTGGTGCTAACCCTCCAAAGTGCAGCTTCTTACAAAAAGATACTCATCCAATTCATGAGGGAAGTTGGTTTTGTTTTATAAGCTTAATTGAAGGGTATCTATGTAAGAAACTGGGTTTTGAAGGGAGAGTTGGGAGTCCAGATTTTGCAGAGATATGCATTGAATTAGATAATTTTTCTGGGATTAAGTGTGTAAATTTCTCTATATTTTGTTATTGTTTCCCTCATTTGGTGGCTAATATTCTTATGCCAAAGTTGCAGAGTCCATCACGAAAATGGGAATAACTGTTCTTAGCCTGCAGGTTGTTGCCTCCCAAGATTGGCCGGAGGTTACAAAGTATGCTGGATTAGTTTGTGCTCAAGCTCATCGTCAAGAACTTATAGAAGATCTGTACAAGGAATGGAAAGATCCTCAGGGAAGAAAAACCTCAGGTGGCATGATCCAGTATGTGAATAGCTCTATAGAGTCATTTATCGTCTTCCTTCAACTTACCGTTCGATTCCCTTTTTGCTCGTGACTTTTGATATCATAAATTTGCAGGGAACTCCTCCGTTCCTTTAATACTGCTACTGGACGGCAGCCTGGGCGGATTATATTCTATAGGTATGGATAGTCAAATAGAGTAATTGTCTTTCCCCCTGGTTTTCTATATAACAGGACTAATTATGATGGTCTTTGCAGAGATGGAGTTAGTGAAGGGCAATTTTACCAAGTTGTATTTAGCGAGCTCAAAGCAATTAAAGACGTAGGAACTTTCGCAATCTTGCAAATACTCGTCCAGTGCCATTTGTTTGTCACCCTTTTCCTCTAACAGCCAAAAGTAAAACTCATAATGGTGTATGGTGTCATTGCCTTGCTAATTCTTTTTTTTTTTTTTTCTTTCTTTTTTTCTGTTGGCTCTGTTTGTTTCTCTCAGGCGTGTAGCTCTCTGCATCCAGATTACAATCCACTATTGACATTCATTGTGGTTCAAAAACGCCACCACACAAGGTTATTCGCACATAACTATAACGATCGAAGTTCAGTTGATAGGAGCGGGAACATTCGACCCGGTCAGTTGCTTCAAGGCACTTGCACTTTACTTTGAATATTCTTTATTCCAAATTTGTTGATTTTTTTCTTTTTCTTTTTTATGCAATATCAAAAGGTACTGTGGTTGATTCAACGATTTGCCACCCAACTGAGTTCGATTTTTACTTGTGTAGCCATGCTGGAATCAAGGTAAATATACCGGTGTCGTCCTTGCCACTTTGATCCTGTTATTATTTCGCTATGATTTTAGTTGACTATAATTCTGCGTTGAAGGGTACGAGCCGCCCTGCTCATTACCATGTCTTGTGGGATGAAAACAAGTTCACTGCAGATGAACTGCAGAGTCTTACTAACAATCTCTGCTACACGTAAGGAGACAATTACTCATTTTGGTTTCTTGAAGCAATCTATCAAGGTCTAATTCATTAGCCTTCCACTGTTTATGCAGCTACGCGAGGTGCACTCAATCTGTATCCATTGGTACGCTCTTAGTCTCACTGTATAAGGCCAGTTTGGCCTCATGGAGTTTCCATATATAAGTGCTGTTTGGAAAGAATTGTTGGAAACAGCAATAATTATTGCAATCTCCTCAATAGCTTCCTGCTATTGTAGAAGTGGAAGCTTTAAAATCAGAGCTTCTAGCTTTGGATGCCAAAGCTCGATTAGGGCTTTCTCATAGGCGGCGTTTTGTTCGGCGTAAAATGAACTGAAAAATATTTTCGATATGAAAAATGCCTTTCCACTCGTTTAGTTTGACGAAAAAATATTTTTTCGTTAAGTATTTTACATATTTGGAGAAAATTGAAGTTTTCGTTTTGCTATTTTTCGATAAAAAATAAAAACTCTAAGCTGTGTAAAATTTTTTTATTCATTTTTTTTCTATCGAACGAAACAAATGTAGATGTTTTTTTCTTTCAACCAAAAAATTGTTGATGAAAAATTATTTTTTTTCTACTAACCAAACACTAAACGTGAAAAAAAAATTTACCGAAATTATTTTTTGCACAGAATTATTTTTTATGATTTTGCGTTGAACCAAATGGGCCCATAGCGAAAGTTAGAAACTTGTTGCCAGCACTTGATATGCTTGGATGCCTAGAAACTTTTGCTTTTGAGTTACTCAAAGCTGCTTCAGAAGCCCAAACCAAGCATACACTAAGGGCGTGTTTGGTTCGCTTCTTTTTCACTCTGGAATCAGAATCGGAATGGATAAATCCGTTTGTGGGTGTTTGATACGCGGGAGTTTCATTCCGATTCCGATTCCCGAGTGGAATGAGAATCCCTCAACCACCTCTTTTTTCAATCCGGCCTAGAAGGCCAGATTGAAAGTTGAATCTGGACGGAATGGATATTTATTCGGATTAAATTTATTTTTTCAAATTTTTTAATTAAAATATGAGTTAAAATTTTAAAATTAAATATATAATTTTAAATTTTAATTTAAACTTAAATTAAAAATTAAAATTTAATCAAGTATTTCGAATCTAACTTATGAATTTGAATTTAAATTAAATTTTAATTTATATAAAATATTATTCAAATTTTATTTCAAACTTAAATTAAATTTATGTATTCAAATTAAAATTTAAATTGTAATTTTAAATTTAAATTTGAATAAATCAAAATTTAGTTTCATATTTTAAATTATCCACTCAACTTCAAAGTTTAATTTTTTTTAAAAAATAGATTTAAAATTTTGACATTATTTCAAAATTTTGATGTAAATTTTTATTATTTATTTTTAATTTGAATTTAAATTAATATATTATAAAGATAATGTTAGTATATTAATTTGATTATATTTTTTATATCCACCTGAACCAAACACCGACAATGAGAATAATTTATTTCGATTCCGATTCAGGTGATGAACCAAACAGAATTAGGTAATGACTCATTCCAATTCCGATTCCAGCTTATTTTGATTCCGATTTCGATTTTGATTCCGACTTCGAACCAAACGCGCCCTAATAGTTTGTCCGGCATAATTTTTTAGGCAACTTATATTTGGTTTGTTTAATGGCAGTACCGCCTGCATATTATGCACACCTGGCTGCTTTTAGGGCTCGATTTTATATGGAGCCTGAGCCATCGGATGGTGAATCTACGACGGGTGGAACTGCTGGGCACGGCCAATCTACTTCTCGGGCCGGTGCTTACCGCCCGGTTAAGCCGCTCCCCGCGTTGAAGGACAATGTTAAAAGGGTCATGTTTTATTGTTGAGACTATGGCTCCCCTGCTTAACTGGCTTCCAAGTTATTGTTTTCCTCTTCTATCTTATGTTGTTATGCGTGGCTTCTAAGTCAAATGACATTTTGGTTAATTATGTGCGACTAATACAGTTGTGTGTTCTACTGAATTTGGTGTGTAGGAACAGTTTCCCTTTTGAACTCATGAATCACTATAATAGCCTGGATATATTGATGTTGCTTCAAAATTGTTATTGTTCAATTTTATAAATTATTTTTAACCATATTATTGTAAGATTGCTTTTCACTTGGGATTCGTTTGCTATTGAAGCTCACCTAATACTAATAGATAAAATAGTTAGAACGAAAGTATATAGAAATATGCTTTTTTATGTTTTCCAGTAAAATTGTACAAAATATATCATAACCAATTTATTACAAAATATATCACAACCAATTTATTATGATATGTAAAACGCAAGACTACGTACGCAAACAATCATACTACCTTCCTATGGTACAGCAGCACGTAATTCAATTTTCCTGCAATCGCAAATGAGACTTCAGTCAATAATTGGTAAACGTAATATCATTTCTTCAAGGTGTCAGCTTCATTGAGTTTTAATAATCTCCAGCACAACAATTACGAGTGACAATAATTCGGCCACACCTGTGAATCAGTCCTCTTGGTATATCCGGATAATAGGTAGGAACATAAACTGAAACATTCTTAAGTTAAGCCGATCCAAAATCTAGAGAACCAGATTTGAACTGGTGACACGAGGAAAAACAGGTGCAAAAGAACATCTAATATTAGTTTTAAGCCTTCGGTGGTTTTTGTATACAGAAAAGAGAGGGAGTTTTCCATACAAGATAAAAATACTTGCGGTTAAAAAACTGTTCACAACATGCGCTAGTAAATCAGATAACAAGAGCGGTGTTTTCTCGCTGTTGGGAACCACTTTTAACTGCAATTATATTAACACTTCAACTAATCCACTTGGGTTTAGAGAGTGAACAAGCTAACCATTTCTCTACCAAGAAAACTTTCAGAGCAGGTATCGAATCAATTAGGATAATAATATCAACGATACAAAAATTATTATTGACAAAACAAGTACGTTGAATATATAATATTTATATGGTAGAGTTTACCAAATTGAACGCACATGATTTGCCAATAATAATGTCTGCTCTGCTCATATCAAAACCCAATCAATTACTCTCGTAAAGTGAAGTGGATGAAGATTTGCAATTAGGCATAATAGGTGTCAGCAAAGATCTTACGAATTTCGGCACAAAATGTACACCACTCAGGAAGGAAGTTCCTCATCCAATTTAGTTCGGCAAACAAGGATGCCTTCATCCCAAACCTCATTCCACCTGTAAAGGAGTTAAATACTGTAAAATGAACTCGCCATATAAATGTGATACAACATAGACACAACATGCAAGTTCAAAGATCACATCAGAATACATAATCATTTGCAGGGTAAAAGAACCACATAACCAGAATGATGATTTCACTAGTGAAAGATGTGCTTGAATATTTGTTTAACACCAATCATCCTGATTTAGGCTATTACAAAAACTTGTCAACATTGATTCTTTAAATTGGAAGGATAGCAGCAAACAGATGGACTTACAAATACTTTCTTGCTAACCAATTAATAATGGAATATTATACCAATTGCTATAACAGACGCTAGGAAATTTTATTTTCTGGGTTCGAAAGAAAGTTCTCCACAAACTTTTCTTTGTGCCACCTAACCAATAGTCCTTCTATTCACTCTAATGAAGCTGCATATGATTTTAGCCAAGATTTTATTTGTTGAGATTTATATAACCGTAATATTAGGGATGTCAATGGGTATGGATACTCGAAATTTTATCCGAACCCGAACCCGAATGAAACAGATATATCCGATGCTAAATGGATATGGATTCGGATATGGATATCAAAAATAGAAACCCGACGGATATGGATTCAAGTATGGATTTTGACTGTACCTGACCCGAACCCGAACCCGAATTTATTTTGTATTATATATATATATATATATATATATATATATATATATATTTGATATTATATTTGAATTTATATTTTAAAAATTTAGATTTAATATAATATATTTTGAAATATTGAAAAAAGAAATAATTGTTTCGGGTTCAAATTTTCGGGTTCGGGTTCGGGTTCGGGTTTCAGATTTTTGGTCGGGTTCGGGTTTGGATATGGATTTTTAAAATCCGTCGGATTCGGGTTCGGATTCGGGTCTCGGGTTTGGAGTCGGGTTCGGGTTCGGGTTTTTGAAAATCTGCCCCGAATCCGACCCGTTGACATCTCGACTTAATATTGCAAAAGGCCTTGGTACAGCAATCCCCATGTTCAACCTAACTATTTCAGGTTCAAATCATGGAACCAAACTCGTCGCATGCCCTAACCAGTGGCAGAAGCATTGTGAACTAGATGCCCTTTCTAGTACCAACTACTAGTTAGTTTAGTGTTGCTTTGAAATTTAATCTTTAAAAAATGAATTGAGTTCTCCATCCTTACACAACTATACAATTTATTCACCAAAAGAGCTACATTATACAAATTTCACTTAATACAAATTTTAAACTTTCTTGAGATACCTGAAATAAATCAAAATAGGCTGGAGTAAACATCAGTATTGTATTTACTAGAAAAACGACAGCTCTACTCAAATAACTAATTTCAAATTTAGGAAATTCAGAAATTTAGGTTGACTACAGCCTAATGAATCATAAAGCAAGGGTATAAGAGGATATATCATGCGTGAATACTAATCTAGTAATGCTTTGGATTTATGGTTTTCATTGATATAAAATAAGCAGAGATACGTGTATATAGGACTACCTTGATCCATCAGCATCTATCCATAGGCTTTCTCCGTGACGCCAGCCATTTCTAAATTGGCCAAACAAGACACTTCCATTCTGTGAATAAAATCTCCCCTCTCCATTAGCTCTCCCCTTCCAAAAATTTGCAAACCAACGGTCACCGCCACGAAAATAGAACCAGCCCTGCACAATTATAATCAATTCTGTCACAGGAAAGCACAAGATGTTGGAATTATAAACCAGAAACCAACGCAATACTACTTATTAGCAATAGTTCAATAATAGCGAGGGAATAATAAAACCAAGAAAAATAAAAAAGACAATTTATGAAAAACTGGCACAAGAATAGGAGAGCTGACTGTTCCCTCTTATCAATCTCTTGATACAATCTTCAAGAATGAATGTAACATTTTCAGTGGTCCAATATGGTTATCTTATCTTTCTTTAGATGATTTTTATGCCATCAAACATATCAGTTAAAACTTTGATTAGGCATCAAAAAAATAGAAAGGATTTAAGCATCAGTGACTCCACCATTCTGGGATAAATTTATGACTTAGAATGTTCATTCCAAAAATCTAACTGGTTTTCCATGAAATGATATGTTTAGAAGTAAACAATCATGTGTTAGGTTGAGTGTTCTGTAATGGTTTCATTTAAGGTTTCTTCTGGGCTAAGACAAGGGCAGTCTTAGTACTTCGAACATTTTGGAAAATGCCAGCATCTTAGAATAGGTTTATTCATCCAATTGTAGAAAAAATTGAACTGGTGCAGGTGTTTTAAAGTACTTCAGCCAAATTAAGAGCAAGATCCAGACCATGGCAAATGCTACCATGTCATACCTTGCCATGCATAAGATCATCCCTCCATGTTCCATGAAATACATCTCCATTGCTGTAATATAATGTACCCAGCCCAGATCTCTTGCCACCACGCCACATGCCATCATAAAAGCTTCCATCCACGAATGTCAACCGTCCCTGGACAATAAATTTTACTGCGCACATTAATAAACCCACAAAGCACAACGAGACAAACTAGAGCCTCATCAAAAGCTCATTACACTATTTGCTACTTTATAGGAGAGTACCTTCCCTTCAGGAAGACCTCCTTGGCATCTCCCTCGAAAAGTCCCTCCTCTATACTGAATTTCCAACACAGGAGTCCAACTCTTTTCCGATTCTCTTTCTGCTTCCTGTGTTAAAATTACCAGTTGTAAGGATCCTGTTGTGGGACAGAAGATATTTAAATGATAGCATCATGTACAAATATTCGCAGTAGGTCAAAGATATAAAGCCCGAAGGCTGACTGTGTTAAGACCACTTTACAGAAATTCTACAATATACCTTGGATATTTTAATCTTACAATACAATATTGGACATTTAGCTGTCCTGCCATATCTTTTCAAGAAGAAATTATTCTGTAACATCGTTTAATGCCAAGTTGTACAGAGATCCTAGGCAACATTTCCTACAAGATTCTCAAAGTATATTGAATACAGAAATATGAAAGATATAGGACATACCAGCATTGATGCTGCACGAACCGAAAGCAACCCTCGCTTTCTAGATTCATCCACCTTTCTTCCCTTTAGAAGAATCAATGCAGTATTATAAATTTCTGTCATTGCTTCCAACCCAGCATCAGCAAATGTTTCTTGAGAAGGGGCATTTTGGATACCAGATGATTCTCCACCAGATTCATCCAAAATTCTAGGTTGACTGGGATTATAGAAAAATTCAGAAGATTTCACACCAACAGGAAGAGTGAAAGTATCAAGTTCATCAATTTTGATGCTTCCATTTAATGTAGCCCGCTCTTTAGCCCATAGCTGCGCGATGTGGAATCCGGGACCAAAGTTTCGGAGACTAGAGTCCCATTGAAAACCTGAGTGTTCAAAATATCATACTATTATGTCGAATAATCAACGCTAGTAGATTAGTATTCACGCAAGAAACACTGAGAAGATGTAAACTTCAACAAAAAATAATTGGTATACCTCCATTTGTTTGCTTATTCTTTTCCGAGATAAATTCACTGGCCTCTACCTCTTCATTTTCACTTCTTTTATTTCGAGAAGTTGATTCTCTAAAGTTGAATGAAAACAAAATTCATAAGTAAATTGTTATGACACCGTGATTTTTTATCCTGTAAGGTGAGAAATGAGGGAGAAATATAGAGTAAAAGATTCTCAGTACATTCTGGGTCTTTTAGCTGCCTTCTTGTCAATAAAAGCATTAGGAGGATCAACAGCACCATTAACTGAGTCTAAACTTGATGAGCACCCTTTATCTGGTAAGCTGAACACACTCTCAGCGAACTCTCGAGGAGAAAGAACTGACTTATTGTCCCTTGTTCCTAGATCATCTCTTCCCATAAGAGACAAAAGAAAGGGAAAATGCACAGCCAAGCTCGAAAGGAATCCCTTCTTCTGAGAAACAATGTTCTGATCACAACTGACAATTGCCAGATTAAATCAAAAAGGTACACAAATACCATAAGTTATTAAAAGAAGGTTTATATAAAAAAACTATCGTATCAAAGATATTGCTAAAAATAATTGAAAAGGAAAAGAAATAAAAAATTGCTCTAACTTGTTAAGCTTCGTGATTAAATAAAGGGCAGCTTGGATAAATAAGCATCCCAAAGCCATGAATTCATCTGGAACAAAACCAAAATGTCTCTTTCTGTTCCATTGGGAGATAAACCAACACCATAATGAAGAATAAAAGAACTATAAAAATAGAAATTGAAGGTTAATGAGAGATTTCAGGAATTTCTGGCATCAAATAGTTGCCTCTACATTCAAAAACACAGCTGATTTATTTGCCACTTCTCCTGCATCCAAGGTTCAGTCATTTTAACAGATGGAAAGCGAAAGATCTTCTTTTTTTTTTTCTTTTTTTTTTGAGAGATAGGTAGCACGCTACCCGCTTCGTTTATTTCATTTAGAAATAAACTTAGCTGGAAATGTGAATCAACTAGGATTTGAACTTAGGACCTCGGGTACCAACCATCAAATCCTTTGCCACTTGCCAACTAGAAAGATCTAACAAAGTGAAAAGGAGCTAACAACTCCAATTTCAAATGGATGACAATTCTTAAGGAAATCAGATTTCAACTCAGTCATGGCATAACAGCATTGAAAAGGTAATTGAAAATAATTCAAGGGAAACACTTGTTCTTACCCTGCAGTTAGAAGGGTTATTACTAAGAGATTTGGCTCCAGATCAGGCTCATGAATATTGGAAAATATAATTTCTCCACTAAATTCAGTGACTCGCAGAAAGGTATTCATGATGTACACCAAATCACTTTTATCCAAGACAGAAGCACTTGTAAGAGTAATGATAGCCACACTATTCAAGCCCTACACACCACAAGTTCCCATAGTGCTCAGAGCCAAGTACACACCCAAATAACAATAAAATAATAGGCAAGATAGGAATAATTGAAGACGGTGTCATTGAAAGAAAAGATCACTTGTACCTTTATACCACCACAAAGAAATGGGCAATGGAAGACAGCCTGTGTGATTGCTGATTTGATGCTGTAACCAGCACCAAATCCAAACTTAGCTTCCCCATAGCTTGCTAAAAACTATTAATAGACAAGAGATTCCATACTTTGGTGTCTAGAAACATAAAATAGAAAATTAATGAAAAAAAAATAGCGGAGGATAATAATTTACTTTGACTACTTCTGGTGGTTCGACTGACTGCATTTGTCCACCCGGTGAATTTCGATAAATCAGATATGAACCCTGAGATTTAGGGGAGTTAGAGCAAGCCTTTTCAAGATTTAATATTATAGGCAGGTGGTCACAATTAAACTTACAGAAACCATGATAGAAATTGTTGTAAGAGCCAACAAGACAGCATTATTTGCACTTTCTAAAGCTTCAGCAAGCGTTTCAGCTTCTTTTTTAAGTAAAGAATCTGCTTCAACCACTGCAAAGAGGAAATACAAAATTTTATGTCATATTAACATAATAAGATGTTCAAATAGCTTGCGTAGCTATGGAAATCAGTAACTACTAACTACTAAATTCTTCATCGAAAAATGGATGTGTTTAGTCAAATATAGTTCAAAAATAAGCTAAAACATGAAAATTAGTAAATAGAGAAGGCTGGAGTTAATGCAATAATAGTTTTCTGAATCATTGGCTACAGTCGTCAAAAGAATTAGCTAGATAATATATTTGAAAACGTCTGTAAACATGATTCTTTCTTATGCATACAAGAGGGGACATGATGCTACATGATCCATATCTGGCAATTGAAGACACATGCATGATGTATAATTTTTTATCAATGATCCGAGGCACCCAAATTTATTTGTAAACAAATATATAGTGTCATATCAAGAATAAAAATTTAAACATTAGAATGACAGTCAATTGGTATGATTATTTATGTGCGCATGCACACTATCATGTAAATATAATTACATTCGTATGACACTTCCTTCTCTAACTCTATCAAAAATAAAATTCTAATCCATCAGCATGCTAAAAAGAAAGTTTTACCAATGTGCAAGTGTGAGCATTCATGAAGTCTGTTAATCAAATCATCTGCCTGCATAAACAGCAAGCAATCAATATTACTACTTAGTTACAGAACAAACAATAACATACTCAAGCAGCCATTTGTGAACTGATGCACTTCAATGATGGTTTCAGTTTTTGATTGGAACTTTTTCAGAGGGGTCTCAACTTCTTAAAATGTAATTGTGTGCCTTAATATCTGAGAGTGCATATAGAGAAGCTAAATTTGTTCTTATTTTTCTTGCTGCAGAGGAAAGAAATGTAAACCTCAATATTAAAAACAGGGTAAAATGTAAATACGAGTAGAACTAACCTCCTCTTGCCGTCTTTGCCCCTCGAAACTAAATGGCTTTAGAAATATAGAGATAGTCAATCCACCTTCTGATTTGACAGCATTAAGAAGCTCTATTGCTGTGATATGGTCTAATCCATGTCCTGCACTTGCCACCTACATGAGTAACATAGAATATGAAAATACTTCATTTGTAATCAGCATAGGCGTCACTTTTTTGATAACAGTATTGAGATAACTAACTTCAATCTGCAGTGAATGGCATAATAATGTACCAATCAGAAAATCAAGATTTTACTATTGAATATCAGGATATGTATAATTCACATCTTCATGGCTTAACATTCTATTGCTGGCCCATTAAATAGGACTTTGAAACAAATTGTCAGCCACAGAAAGTCTTTGTCAAGGGAGAATGTGACATTTCCGCTTGTTTTTTTTGGTTCTCAAAAGACAGGATTTCTCTGGGGTAGGAATCAGAGGAGCTGATCTGAGTAAAGAAAATAGCTAGAAGCCCCTCCCTTATAGTGTCCGGTATTTGGTTTGTGACATGACATCTGAGAGAGGCAGCCCAACTCCCCATTAAAGTGTAGTGGCCACTTATCAACCTTCAAGAAGGGAATATATGGCATAATTGGAGAGGGTGAAGTTGCCTTTTCTTCTTTTATCACTCACATTTTTTTACCTCCTTGAAAATTGCTTAAATCATTCGTTGTTCGTGAGCTGACCACTGGATAAACATTTTAGTGAAAAGGAATACATATAGTGATTGAGTTGGAACCAAGGGCTTTCGTCACAAATGTTCAGGTTAATTCTCCATACAGTACGCTCATAATATGTGATAAACAACCTTATATTTGCTAAAACTAGTAAGCCAGACATGTTGTAATACACCGATCTTAATGTCCCTGGGTACAAAAAAAAAAGTATGCAAAAAATCCTTGTTCTTTAAAACTGCTAAACAGTAGAAAAATCATAGAGGTGAAAAAGATAGAGAAGTTCTTTAAAGCAGTAAACAATACAAAAATCATAGAATAGGAAAATATAGAGAAGATGAGGAGTGTACAAACAAGAATAAGAGCTGAAGGACATGGATGAAGAGCCAGCGGAAATTCCACATCTCTGAGAACAACACCTGAAATAAGGAATGTGAAGGTCAGGCATGTCATTGTCTTTTCGCAACACTATCGAGAAAAATCAAAGATTAAAATATAGATAAGTCGAGGGATGATGACGGAGATAAGTAAATCTCCGAATCAACTAGGATACATCTAGAAGGAATAGTACCCAGAACACCGCAAGGCATTATCTTTCTGAATGAAAAACTAAGGAACATATCACAGCCAGAAGTTTCATTAAATAAAACAAAGATATGATAAGATCACGGCCAGAGCACAGATAGTAACTCAGGAGAGGACAAGGGTCCCAATAATAAAAGAATTTGTGCCGCCAGTATAATTGGCCGTCAGTATCTATTATAACAAAGACACTCTCTAGGACTTACTTTTCTGTAATATATATTAACTACTTTGGAACGTTTCATCTTGATAGCCCATAGTACTGCCTCATAGTCTTCTGGTTTGCATGTGTCTGTAGCATGCACTACTTTTCAAACAGACAACAGCTTGATGAAACAAGAACTTTTTCCACTAGAACTAGCGTGTAACAAACACCACGTTTGTCGTCAATGAGTAAGCATAGTCCAATAGTTAAACAACTCCTAAAGTTTCTACAATTATTTTATGCTAGTTTGGTTACTAATGCAAAGGTCCACTTGAATTCTTTTAGCTCGCAATGCATGATACAAGGACTAAATTACAGCTGTAAAAGTATCAAGTACATCTAAGATGGAATCAGATTTTGATAAAGTGACTTTAGCAATGTTTATCAGATAGATTTCGTGCAACTTAAGATGAATTGCGTACCTGTTCCATGACACCTTTGAAGCAGTTGCACTTTAGACGAATCTCTCATATATATGGTCCTAAAACCAAAAGAAAGTGGAAAACGCCTTAAAGAAAAAAAAGTACAACAACTGAATGAATATATCGTCCTAAAACCAAAAGAAAGTGGAAAGCACCTTAAAGAAAAAAAAAAAGTACAACAATTGTATGAAATTTTGCATCTTCAACCATAATTTCACTATCTATTTCACTCGGAAGAGCCAAAACTTGAACAGTTTGAAGTTATAAGCAGCTCGAATTCGAATTAAACTGTTCCTATTTGAAATCCAACACAATGCAAACACAACAAGAACACGATCAAACGGAAATAGAAGCGCGATTTGATTCGGTCACCAGAATCTGAGGAGAGAAGAAGAAACGGAACGGGAACTCGAGCAGAAATCGATGACCGCATCCTTGCGGCTCCCGATCCCGATCACCTCCACGGGATCCGCGTCGCGGCGCGAGCCCACGGAGCCGTTCGCGTGCGAGGGCGCCGAAGAGGCGCGGAGGAGAAAGGGAGGAGGCCTCGGGTGGCGGAAGAAGGGCGAGACGCTCCGAGCGCCACCGCGCCTCGGCGGAGAGGAGTTGCGGGGAATGGAGAGGGAGATGCTTCGGAGCGCGATCGCCATGGCGAGAGAGGAGAGAGGAGAGGGAGAGGAGGAGGAGGAGGAGGAAGAGGGCGCGAAGGGTTTCGAGCAAAGCGGAGGTGGAGCTCGAAAGCGCGTCGAGTTTTCTCTTTTTTTTTTAATCCTTTATTTATCTGGAAATGGGAAAGGTGGTTGCTTAAAATATGTGTGCAGACCAGGTACACCACGTCATCAGTAGACCACAAAAATATAATCTGTAGACCATTTGCACCACGTCAGCAGTAGACCACACAAATCTAATCTCGTTATATCTGATTTTGCCATAGGAGGTGTACGGTTTGAGTTGGTACACTGACCCCGTGCTGTAATCTCCACATGCTTTGCTGCAATCGACGGTGAGGATGAGCCTTACGGTTGTAAATGGGCCGGAGTGCATTAACATGGGTCGGGCCTTGAGTAACCCCGGTAATGACGATATCGTAAGCGGCGCTAGCCCGGGTCTACAATTTGATTTGCACTGAACCCATTTTGATTACTTGCGAGAAAAATGCGTTACATCCGTGTGAAAAAATATGATGAAAAATTATTTTATTTATTTTTATAAAAATATCATCTTGTTTAGATAATAATAATTTAGTCACGGGGATTAATGATAAACATTGTTTATTTTTTAAATTAGCTCTACTCAAAAAAATATTTCTTGTAGAAGCTTCCGCTAAGCCACAGGCTCACGCCCACCTAGTATGTTGTTGGCCTACATTTTAGCATATTGAGAGAAATTTTTTTGTTTAACATGAATGTTTTTTTTTTTTTTTGAGAGAGAGATAAGTAGCACGCTACTCGCTTCGTTTTAATTCATTTAGAAATAAATTTAGCTAAAAATGTGAATCAACTAGAATTCGAACTTGGGTCTCGGATACCAACCACCAAGCCCTTCGTCACCAAGCCCTTCGCCACTTTTTTAACATGAATGTTAGAACTAAAGCGGAGAGATCTAGCTAATTCGTTCGATGCGAAAATACAAAAAAAAAATTCGAGAAAAAAAAATAAAGCACACAATATTTACGTGGTTCAACTATCGGTCTACATCCACGGGCGAAGACAGAATGAAGATCTTCATCATAATCAAAATGGTGTACAAAATATGGCTCTCTCATAAAACTCAAATTCTAAAAATATATACACCCATATTCCCTTTCATCTGCCGCACTAAATCAATGGAATAATCGGTATATTTATAATAGCAGCTAAATTCTACTACAACTAGGAATATAGTACAAACCCACTAAGATTAGAAATATTTCAATAAGATTAAATATAATCTAAACTTAACTTAATAGAATAATCAAAACAGCATAAGGTTAGAAATTAAACCTTACGGTACTAAAATTCGGAACATATCTAACAATGAAGAATCAATGAGAGCCCAAGATCCGTATATCAGCGATAGCAACACAGAAATAAAATAGAACATGAACTGTGAAAATTATGTAATCAAAAAAAAAAAAAAAAAAAATCATGCAGATCACAGCATATTAAACCCCAGTTTATGCCACTTACCAGATTCTATGTACTAACTATTGCAAGGCGTGGGCATAGCATTGCTCTCAGTTTGAATATCGATCGTTATCGCATTAGTTTTCAAGGCATGTATATGTACACATGTGATGATGTTATACTACCATGGATGTATCTGCGTACAAATTACCTATCACCAACATAGGATTCTCCCTTTGCTTGGCCCGATCACTTTAGTTGAGAGAACAAGCCGTACTGCAATATATTCTTCATATATACCAAAAGGCTCAGCAAGATTAAGACACTAGTGGGAAACAAAAAACCCCATGTGTTATCGATTTTGTATACAGCATCAACACAGTTCTATATATATACACGCACACTAAAATTGAAGAAACACCTGCAATAGTACTTGACGCATGAGCTTGAGTACGTACGACACCAACCTTGAATTATGAGTTTAGGAGAATGTTTAAACATTATTTTAATTGGTAAGAAACAAGCTTAGATTCCCTTACTGTGCACTTTATGTTTTAATAGTAAGCATATGTTGGCATATGTTTTAATACTAACCTTAGATTCCCTTACTGTATACTCTTATCTTCCGGTGTTCATTGATCAAACAAATTAGGATATATTAAAGAGCAACGCTAAGTTGTATGTTCCTAGACTGAGTGTACATATTACATCTTACTCATCCAATGTCTCTCACTTTCTACTTGTTTTGTCAACTTTTTATTTTTTGATTAAAATCTAATTTGATATTTTGTGAACCCCAAGATGGAAGGATTATAAAATTTACACTTTTGGGTTGAAAATTTACTACAGGATTAAAATGGGTGGATACGGGAATTGCTAGGTTTTCACAGTTTGATAGATTAATTTCCCACTTTCAGATTTTTGGCAAATTAATCCGAGCCTAATTCGGTGTATATAATATATATATATATATTATATATATATATATATATATATATATCTTTTATATATATAGTCCAGCTACTATACTCTTATGAGTATAGAACCTCTTGTACTCATAAGTTTTTAGCCGTTAGATCTATCTTTAATCATTTTCACCCGTTAGATTATACTATTCAACCAACCACCCACTCAACCCTAGAGGGCCCGCTATCACCTAACGTAACCACTTTCATCCTACCGTACATTTTTCATCCGAACGGTTAAAAAATTATGAGTACAAAGGGCTCTATACTCATATGAGTATAGTAGCCCCAGTCTATATATATTTATATATAATATACTAGTAAAATGTACGTGCAATTCATATATAATTATTAGAAAAAGTTATAATTTTTTTAAATTATTTTTTAATTTTAGGCCATATTTTATATGAATTGCCAATATGTATCTAAAAATTTAAATAATAAATCACGCCTATTAAGAAGATAGATGCTTTAAATGGGGATCAAATATAATGAACCAATAAATCTTTCTAATGCAAAAATTACTTTGGAAATTAAATTAGGAAAAATAAAAATCGGGTTAGGAAAAAATTTTTGAAATTAATAGAAAAATAAAATTCGTTTCTTAAAAAGAAAAATATATTTTGAATTAAATAGATATAGATCTAAAAAGATATTTTCAAATAAAATAGGACAAAACTTTTTTATAGATTTTCACACCCCGTAATCTGTTATAAGAAAATTACTTTGAAAAATGAAAATTTATATTTTTAGGATTTTCACTCAGCTAATCGTTTAGCAGAATTACTGTATTCATTGGTTGTTTCTATTTCTATTTTTATTTCTTATATTTAAATTTTTCGTACGGAAAGAGAAAAAGATGGGCCGTAATTTTTTTCCCCGAAAAATGGTCTGTCGACATACCCAATTCTGATATACGTGTATAGTTATATTAGTATATAAATTAGGCACTTATACTCATCTTATAGTCCGAGCTCCGGTACTTATAGTGTTTGTTTCGATCTTAGGCAATTCAAGATCAAACGATCCGCACCGTTAAATATATCTAGGGTCTATTATAACGTTTCTTAGGAATAAATTTATAGTTTTTTTCGTATTGTTTACATTAGTAAATACAAATTATATCAAAATGGACGGGAAAATTGATAATCTTTTAAAATTTGAGTATAGGACATTAAATCAAGATCAAGATGTATAACCTTGATCTATATATTGTTAAGTATATTGCTTATCAAAAATTTGAAGAAATTAAGATTTTTCTACACAGTTAAACTCGCAAACTCGCATAATAGCTTATTGAAATTGACAATTTTAAAATAGTTTGATCATATTTAAGTAGACTATGTCGAAAAAAGTATAAACATTTTCATTTCTAGAAACTTTAATACCCTTAGATCAATTTTGACGGCGTATGACGTTGGTTGAGACGACACTGAGATCGAAACCAAAACGTATAGTACCGAGAGCTCAGTGACTATAGTAGTATAGTAGCCTGTCTTATATAATTATATAATTATATATAATATATATAATTATATATATAGATGATACATTTTTGAAGAAAACTAAATAGGAGTCAGAGGCATGTTAAACAATTGCTTTCTTTTATTTTTGAAACAATCTGACTGTGCATATATATTCTTACATGCGCCACTTTTTTTGCGCGGAAACGATGCACATTTTCCTACTTAGAACAAGACTTAATTACTAACCAACTGTTCTTCAAAAATATATAGTTTATCGGTGAGTTAACGTGTGTGTGTGTGTGTGATATAATATATATATATATAGAGAGAGAGAGCATGAGATGGAGAGGGAGACGGAGAGACGAGGAGAGAGCAGGGCTACTATG
This sequence comes from Ananas comosus, assembly GCF_001540865.1. NCBI lineage: Eukaryota > Viridiplantae > Streptophyta > Magnoliopsida > Poales > Bromeliaceae > Ananas > Ananas comosus. The sequence continues at coordinate 1,441,105 of NC_033645.1, forward strand.
CTATCGAAGCACGGAGCTTCCGTGCTTCCAGTCAGTTTCGACTGTTAGGACTTTCGAATCTCAATCGCACTCCGTCTATAACTTGATCTAAGAGTATTTTGATAGTACTTAGAAATAATTTTATGGTTTACGAGTAGTAGTTGGTTAGGTAATGAGAGGGCTCAAAATCAACGGCTAAAAATAAACATCTTACAAAATATAATAAATGGACATTAAAATTTTTAAATCAAAGATATTAATTCTTGTTTATATGTATAAGAATATTTCTATCAAAATTGTCCGTGATTTGGATATTTCTACACCGATAACTGCAAACGGCACACTACGGCCTTGAATTTAGATTGAGTTTGGAGCTCTGGTCCGGATCACTAGCAATGATATCGCAAAACATAATAAATTTATTTTCTAGTACTTCAAAACTCGTAGATTAAGGTTTAACGGAGACCATCGACGATTCGAAAGTCGCCTAAACATCGAAAACGAAGCTGGGAAGCACGGACGCATCGTGCTTCCATAGCATAGTAGCCTCACCTATATATATCTATATATATAATATCAATATTATATTATACTATTATATAATATAGACAGTTATTATATTATAGCACAAGTCAGTTTGCTTACCAACGGTTTTGGCATTGGATTCAAGAGATATGCGCGTTAGGTAGTGTGATGTGGGGTCCCTTAGAGTTGAATGACGTAGTTGGTTCGAATAGTATGGATCAACGGAAATGAATGATTAAAAGGGCAAATCTTTGACGTTTGAAAAACTTGAGACCAAGTGCTTCATGCTATTAATAGCATCTAATAGCCGGACTCTATATATATATATATATATATATATATATAAAATTGGGCTACAATATTATTGATATATAATATGAGAATACTATTTACTATATACTTTTTTATTATTAGATGTTTAAGATTTAGTACGGATTTGGTGAAATGGTATGTAATAATTATCCGAGCATAAAAAAGTTGATGGTAATTAAATACTATTTATATACTATCTATAATATTTTGACTCAACTTTATATATATAACATTTGAGTTTAAATAGGTTTAAGTAAGATTTTTTTTTTTTTGAGAGATAGGTAGCACGTTACTCGCTTCGTCTATTTTATTTAGAAATAAACTTAGCTGAAAATGTGAATCAACTAGGATTCGAACTTGGGATCTCGGATACCAACCATCGAGTCCTTTTCCACTTGCTCTCTTTGCCACTTGCTCTAGAGATGGTCGATTGGTAGGTTTAAGTAAGATTATTGATTTTACAGCATCAGTAGTAATCGTGAGAACTCTAGTAGCTAGGTGTCCACTCGATCTCTTCACGTGAGCTAGCAGGTTCACATGCATGCTTTCCGTGTAAATGGTTTTACCAACTGTACGTAGATTAAATAGATTAAATAATATTTGAAGGAGAATCGGAATGAAAATGACTATGCTCTGATCATTTGGCTCAGTAATAGGAAGTGGTCCTACTCCAATAATAAGAGCTAAAATGTACAATAGTTAAGCAAAAAAATTTAGCCATACATATTTCCCTCCCAAAAGTGTACGGCCAAATTAAATATAATGAAGTGATGATTAACCTTTTCCATCTCTTAAATTTCAGATTATTATATATTCACAAAGTCAGGTTGGTCCTTTTTTTTCGATTTAATTCAATGTGTAATGACAAATGTTTTGTTTTTCTTATTGACTTTTAACTAGCTTTGATTCATTTTAACTCGTTTTAAATACTAACTCATTTTGATAATTCAACAGCTCAATTTATTTTTAGTAGAGTAATCTAATAATTAAAGATAATTAATTAGAAATAGTCTTATATTATTTTCCTCTATTTTGGAAAGTACATCACATGCATGGACGAAACATGTGGAAATCTTATGAAGTAGACACTGAGACGATAACAAATAAAATTCTAATTCACGGAACATCAGGAAGTTAATGGCGAACTCGATCATGACGAGCTGAGGGTTAAATCTCATCAAGGATATACCTGCAGGTTAAATCAAAGTTATTTAAAAAATAATTGAAAAAAAAACAAAATTAACTTTAACATTATTTATAAAAAATAAAAAAAGATATGTTTTTTTGAGAAATAGGTAGCAAGCTACCTGCTTCATTCATTAGGTAAAATGAACTGAGCGTACAAGTTGGAAGCAGCTTAGGCCTCCGAGATAGCCAAAAAATAAAAAAGTAGTAAAATAAAATAAAAAATAAAAAGTAGTAAAAATAAACTAAAAATAAAATCAAAGCATAGTAGTCCAAGTGCTGATCAGAAGTTTGAGTCGTTCAAGGGATTCGAAGACCGTGGGTGGCTTTCTGTTGAATGTGTAGTTGTTTCTGTCCGTCCAGATTACCCACCAAGTCGCTGCCAGGAGGGTATAAAAAAAGATATGTTAAGAGCTCATATATGAAGTCCAACCTTGGACAATTATAAGAGAGTAAAAGAATTGATATATACTAGTGAGTTAAGATCTAATAAACTTAAACTTTTAAATGAGTTTCATTCAATATGTCATTTTTTGGGGCTCATATGAGTTCGGATTGGATTCAAAACTTCCTAATTCATAGCATAATTTAACAATCCTAAACAAACTCGTCTAATAGTGTACTGCGATTAAGTTGGTGGCTTTTATGAACATGACTGATTTTCGTAGTGGAATGTTGAAGCATGTGCACTCAAAAGAACTGCAGGTTAGACTAATGGACTTAGATGATGGTTGGTTCATTTAATACAGTCGAATCCGAGAGGCACAGGTTAATTAGGTGTTTGGATTCGCAGTAACTCACAAAAAGAACTTGAAGGATATGCATGTCCTGAAGAAGAACCCTCGGGAGGCTTATGTGAGATGCATGGATTCACGATGACTTATCAAAAAAAGATAGGTTAAATTATAGAAAACCTCCTATCAATACCCGCTTTTTCACTTTTCTTCCCTATCATTTAAAAACCTACAATTTGCCCCCTTGTAAAGTAAAAAATGTTCACTTCACTCCATACCGTTAGTACTCCGTTAAGATTCCATTTATAAAATATTATTATACATATTTTTATATTAAAAATACTCTGCCTGTTGAGGGGTAAATTGGTCATTTTGTCATTATAGTTAACATCGTAACATTTTGTGCATATTTTTTATTTTACAAGTGGGTAAAGTGTATATTTTTAAATGATAAGAAAAAAAAAGAAAAAATACAGATATTGAAAGGAGGGTTTATATAATTTAGCAAAAAAAATACATAAAGAGATGTCACGAAGAAGAGCAAAGACAAAAAAAAAGGACATGTTTTAAAGCAAAGCTGGATAAAAAGGACTATTAAATAATTTGTTTGGGCACGGTACCTGGATGGGCACCACGTGTGCAGCGACGCCCATCTGCACCCTAAAAAATAAATTAATAAATGGTGGGCTCGATTTTTAGAAAGAAAGAGAAAAAGAGGAGGGGAAGGGAGGGTGCGGATTGGCGCCGCTGCACACGCGGCATCCATCCGCAATTTTTGTCCTTTTTAACAGAGAATAGTTAAAGAGGGGCCTATTGTTCGAATTACAAAACATTTATAGTACGGCTCGGTCGCATACAATTTGACAACATTAAATGCAACTTAATAAATCAACTGGCACGTGGGACCCACAAATAATGTATCTGAATGAATATAGCAAATTCCGAGGCTTGCTTGTTCATTCTCTTGTCGGGTGTGCAATAGTAATTTTACTGTGGAGTCAAAAAAAAAAGAAAAAAAAGGACAATTATTTATATACTTCTAAAAAATTTTCAACTTTTCCATATACCTTCTAAAAAGCTAATATTAAAAATATCCTTTCTATATTCTAACCTATTTCTAATATATCTCTAGAGTTAAAATCTCTGTTATTTTTATAAAATTACTATTTTATCCTTTTAAATATACCCTTTCAATATATTTCTCTACCGTCACCAACATTTCTTATTTTTTCTTAAGTTATGGGTAAAATTGACATTTTAATTTTTTTAAACTATAATAGATGTTTAACTCACGTTTAACCTAAATTAATTTAACAGGAGATAACTATGGGGTATTTTGTAATAACGGTGGAACATATAAAAAGTATTTAAAAAAAAATAAATAAATCAGATATTTTTGAATATATGAAGGGTTTATAGACAATTATAAAAAAAAAAGAAAAAAAAAAGAGTAACTGTCCTATATTCGTGCGGAATCCCCAAACGACACAAAATGCCACCGATAATCGAAGAAATTACCACAGTGCCCAAGCATCCTCATGAGGCGAGATTCGGAGGACAAAACAGTAAAATCAGATGTCGACAACTGGATAAGTTAAAAAATTGCTAAATCGCGCCGCCACGTGGATTCCGGCGCACGTTAGCGTAGCGGGGTGGGGGGCGACGCTCTCGTGACCGGGTCAAAAGACTCAAAACAAAAGAGATGGATAAGGTCAACATTAAAATATATATTTTATTATATTCCATCGAAAAGGAATACATAGAGAGGTGGAAATGGAATGTTTGGAATGTAAATAAAATAATAATTCTTGTTGTATAGAAGGGCGAGATTATTTAGAGAGGAGTACGCTTGTAGGTATATGCTTGTATATTTTTATGTTCCTTCTCAATAATTCTTTTTCACGTGGACTCACTTATTGCATGTATCTACTAGTTTACAATAAAAAAAGTTTAGCTTATTTGTGTGTAATCTTTATTTCAAGTATATATTGACTTAAAAGAGCAATATTTTATATTACTATGAAAAATGATGTTGGACTGAATCACGTTCAAAATTTTGAAAAGTTGAGCTGAATCAAATTATATTTGAAATAGTGGGAGGTCAGATTGAATTGAATCACAATTGAATTACGTGAATATTATGTTTGCACGTTCTAAGTAAATAGCTAGGTTTCACCTTTCTAGTTAGATATTTGATTGCATCTGCATTTTTATGCATCTTACTTTTTTTGGCTTGTTATTATTTATGTAACTAATCGAAGCTTTGATCTCATTAGTTAGATACTTTTTTTTTAAATGAAATGTTCGAATCGAAGTAGAAACTTCATATTATATATTATTTATTAGTGCATCATTTACCTTAGCGAAACTCTTACCACCCACAACTGGATCTATCTCTTCATTCACAGGCCTGATTCTCTCTCTCTCTCTCTCTCTCTCTCTCTCTCTCTCTCTCTCTTTCTCTTCACATAGAGCATGCATGTTGTTTTGTACTGTAGCGATCAAGCACCATCTATATGTGTTTTTCCCCGTGAGCTCCTGCATACATGAGAGAGAGAGAGAGAGAGAGAGAGAGAGAGAGAGAGAGAGAGAGGGGGGTAGAACACGAGGAAAACAACACAAGAGGACAGGTCACTGCATAATTGTAAAGGATACAAGAGGATGCGAAGGTGTGCATGTGGTGGTATTCTCACAATAAGCAGTGAGGCAGGTTTACCAGTGTTGTCTCATGCGTAAGCATAAGCGCCGCAGCTTTGAGTCGGAACTTTGTAGGAGCAGCAGAGATCACTTTTCATTAAGCAGTGGAAACTTGATATATAGTTGGGAAAAGATGGTAGCTAGAACAGAAAAAATAGTAGAAACAAAGGAAAGAAGAAAAGAAACAAAAGCCATGCCATGTTTAGGACTATCTATAAAGAAGCCCTTTCGACGCCAAATTAAAGAAGCACAAATTAAGATACCACAGAAGCCAAAAAAATAAAGAGCAAAAAGTCACAGTTATTTAGATCCTAGCTACGACTACACCAACTATAAAAACCACATTATACCATGCAATAACGGCACCTTCGCCTACTTGACCATGCTCATGAGTTACACATATACCTACTAGGGTTTCCCCCTTTGTGATGCGCACTTGTTGCAGTGGATCTCTTTCATCATCAAACTTATTGAAGAACATCTCTTCTTCTTCTTCTTCTTCTTCTTCTTCTTCTCTCTCTCTCTCTCTCTCTCTTTATCTCCAAATAACTTATTTGAGATGAATTTTGTTGATAGATTCTCATTGCAAATTCCCGCTTCCGAATGATCGGCTCGAGGCGGCGCCGCCGGACTTCATTTCCGAATCAAGCGAGCCCATGTCAAGCCCATGATGCTGCTCTCTCTGAGAGATTCCACCCCCCATGCCCCTCACCATGCTCCCTCCGACACCGAGAAAGTCACGAGTGAGCCGGTCGAAACCGCCGAGCCCCGTCTCCTGCTCCTGCCCACTACTCATATAATTCCCACCAAATGCAGCAGCAACTCCTCCGCCGCCACCGCCGCTTCCGCCGAACATGTTACTACTTGCATTTGCTAACGAGTTCATGAGGTCTTGGAAGTGGTTTTCATGCTCCACTTGAGCTCTCGAGCTCTCGCCGAAGCTGCTGGACCTGAACACGCCAGGCTTATTTGCACCGCTGTTAGAATAAGTGCTTCCGAATCCTCTCAACAAAGAGCTTCCGCCGCCCCCACCACCACTCGTCGTCGCACCCATCTGTGCGGCCTTCTGAAGCAATGCGGTCGCCGACATCTGCGGCAGGACCGATTCGCCGCGCATCGAGTTGTTGTACATCTGGGAGATTCCCGTTCCGATGTGGTGATCGCCGGCGATGAGATTGCCTGGGAAGAGGCTCCCAGACTCTGAGTGGTTGCTGCCGTTGTTGTTGCCGCCGCCGTTGAATTGGTCGGGGACGCTGTTGTTCATCGGAATTGCGTTGCTGCTGTTCGAAAAGAAGCCGAGGTTGAACATGTTGGCTGCCGCCACTGCGCCCGAGTTCGATGAAGAGTTGTTGGCGTTTCCTTGGAGGTCAGGGAGTTGCATTAAGCTATGAAAGGGTTTGCTTTGGAGAAGAGAATGCTGCTGAGGCTGAGGGTCTTCGTTATGGAACTCTTGACTCGCGCCGCCGCCGCCGCCGCCGAGAAAGAAAGGCGACGACGAGTGCGGGTGCGGAGGCGGCGGTGGCGGGCGGAAGGCGGAAGAGGAGAGGAGGTCTTGTAAAGAAGACATCTGGGAGCTCATCTGAGAGAGGCCCAAGCTCATGTTACTGTTGCCGTACAAATGGCTTCCGATGGGGTTTAACCCCGGAGGGATTCTTGCAGTCTCTTGCGCTAGGGCGTCGCAGAAGGCTCTGTGGGTTATGAAGCTATCTCTCCTGCATTATTAATGGTGATTAGGGCAAGGATTACTAGATGAATGTGTGTGTTGTACCTTACATTCTTGTAGAAGAAATGATAGCATATACTTTATAGTATTTGATAGTATTTGTAGACGCTTAAATCAAAGAGTGATTTGATTTTTAACATTCAGCAGAAAATTATTTATTAAATTTATAAATTATTCTTTATTATTTATTTATATCTGATTAGATTTTATAAGTCTCACATGTCCCTCA